>NW_011494835.1:1279602-1288494 GCF_000754665.1 Bison bison bison
TTAGCTCTCACATTCAGGCCATTGATCAGTTTTGAGTTAATGTTTGTATATAATATGAGGTATGGAGGCAATGTCATTCTTTTGCACGTGGATATCCTCTTGTCCCAGCTCTATCTGTGGCTGTCCTTTCCCCAGGGTTTATTTATGAACTCTTAATTTTCTTCCATTGATCCATGTGTATGTCTTTATACCAGTATCACAGTTTTTATTACTGTAGTTTTGCAGTAAGTTTTAAAAATGGAAAGTGTGAATCCTCCAATTTTGTCCTTCTTATTCAAGATTATTTTGGCCATTTGGGGTTCCTTGAAATTCCATATCAATTTGAACATTGGTTTTGTTGGAGAAGACTCTTGAGAGTCCCTTGGACTGCAAGGAGATCCAACCAGTCCATTCTGAAGGAGATCAGCCCTGGGATTTCTTTGGAAGGAATGATGCTAAAGCTGAAACTCCAGTACTTTGGCCACCTCATGCGAAGAGTTGACTCATTGGAAAAGACTCTGATGCTGGGAGGGATTGGGGGCAGGAGGAGAAGGGGACGACAGAGGATGAGATGGCTGGATGGCATCACTGACTCGATGGATGTGAGTCTCAGTGAACTCCTGGAGTTGGTGATGGACAGGGAGGCCTGGTGAGCTGTGATTCATGGGGTTGCAAAGAGTCAGACACGACTGAGTGACTGAACTGAACTGAACCATAGAGGTGCTGAGAATGGCACCTGAAGGAAAGGACATGGAAGCTCCCCAGCCCCTCCCTATACCTTCCCTCTGCATCCCACTGTTCCTGAGTTATATCCCCTTTTAAAACAAGCAATAATGTAAAATGTTTCTCTAAATTCAGTGAGCCACTCTAGCAAACTAATCAAATCCAAAGCAGGGTTGTAGGAATCTTCCATCTGTAGCTGATCAGTCAGAAGCACATGTAACAGCCTGGGCTTGCAACTAAGGTCAGAAGTGGGGACTTGGTTGGTAGTCTTGTGACACTGAATTCTTAACCTATGGCATCTGTTACTGTCTCCAGGTAAATTATGTGGATATTTAATATCAGAATTGAGTTGAATTCTTGAAAATCCTGCTGGTGTCCAAAAATTGTTTGGTGTGTGGGAAACAACCCTCCCTCCCCCAACCCGCATATACATACATTGGAAATTGAATCTTGGAACACCAAAAGACTAATTATGATGAGTATTTTTTCATGTGCTTATTGACCAGTTGAATAGAACTTTTTTTGAGAAATGTCTGTTCAAATTCTTTAACCATCTTTAAACTGGATTGTTTTGGTGAGTTGTGAAAATTCTTTACATATTCTGTTTACTAGACTCTTATGAGATATGCAGTTTGCAAATATTTTCTCCCATTTGATGGGTTGTATTTTCACTCTCTTAATTATGTCCTTTGCACAAAGTGTTTCAATTTTCATAAAATTCATTGTGCCCATTTTTTATTTTATTACTCATGCTTTTGGTGTCATAGCTAAGAATTCATTGCCAAATCTGAAGGTCATGATAATTTACCTGTATATTTTCTCCAAGTTTTATAGTATTAGCTCTCACATTCAGGCCATTGATCAGTTTTGAGTTAATGTTTGTATATAATATGAGGTATGGAGGCAATGTCATTCTTTTGCACGTGGATATCCTCTTGTCCCAGCTCTATCTGTGGCTGTCCTTTCCCCAGGGTTTATTTATGAACTCTTAATTTTCTTCCATTGATCCATGTGTATGTCTTTATACCAGTATCACAGTTTTTATTACTGTAGTTTTGCAGTAAGTTTTAAAAATGGGAAGTGTGAATCCTCCAATTTTGACCTTCTTATTCAAGATTATTTTGGCCATTTGGGGTTCCTTGAAATTCCATATCAATTTGAACATTGGTTTTGTTGGAGAAGACTCTTGAGAGTCCCTTGGACTGCGAGGAGATCCAACCAGTCCATTCTGAAGGAGATCAGCCCTGGGATTTCTTTGGAAGGAATGATGCTAAAGCTGAAACTCCAGTACTTTGGCCACCTCATGCGAAGAGTTGACTCATTGGAAAAGACTCTGATGCTGGGAGGGATTGGGGGCAGGAGGAGAAGGGGACGACAGAGGATGAGATGGCTGGATGGCATCACTGACTCGATGGATGTGAGTCTGGGTGAACTCCAGGAGTTGGTGATGGACAGAGAGGCCTGGCGTGCTGCGATTCATGGGGTCGCAAGGAGTTGGACACGACTGAGCGACTAAACTGAACTGAACTGATTCCAATTTTTTCAAGAAAAGGTCATTGGAATTTTGATAGGCATTGTTATGAGTATGTAGATCACTTTTAGTAGTATTAAGATATTGATGTTTTTTAATCCACACATACAGAATGTCTTTCAACTTATTAAAATCTTCTTAAACTGGTAGATAATTATTAATAGTTGATCTAAGAAAGGAAAAATTTTATTCCAATGTTTTATATATATATATATATATAAAATGTCCAATGTGACAATCTTTCAGAAAGCTCTGAGGACTATTCTACCTGTTAAAGGTCAAAGCACAATTATACAAAGTTTTGAGACAAAGGGTTGTATGTCAAATGATGTATTGCTGACAGTTTACATTGTCCAGATCTACACGTAAGAATGAGCAGTGGATCATGGGTTATCATGGCCCTTTAGCAGATTAAAAAAAGGAAGGTTATCACCTAAGGAGGTCTGGTTAAATGCACAATATACCCTAAAGGGAAATGAGGAAGCCCAAATAGGAGAAGAAAAATTTCATGTTTAAATTGCTCCCACCTTGCCATAAAATATAAATTTTATTTCATCACATTATTTAAGCAATGTGTTTTTAGTTTTCTGTGTACAGTTCTTTCATCTCTTTGGCTAAATGTATTCTTAGTTATTTTATTCTTTTGGATGTTATGGATGAAATTGTTTTCTTAATTTCCTTTTCACATTGCTCATTGCTGATGCAAAGAAAAACTGAGTTGTTAATTTTGCAGCTTGCAACTTTGCTGAATTTGTTTAGTAACTCTAGCAGCTTGTTTGTGGGTTTATTGTGATTTTCTATATGTAGGATCATGACATCTGCATTAGAGATAGTTTTGATTTCGTGTGGTCTTGGCCTGCAGTGACTTAAAGCAGGGTTTTGGTTCTTGGCCAGAGATTGATGTCAGATCATGGGAGTGAGAGCACTGAATCCTAACCTAACTAGACCAGTGGCTGGTCTAGTGACAAGGCCCTAGTTCTTTGGCTTTGCAGAAAAGAATTTCCACAAAGATGGAATATAGTGAAACAAGTATTTATTAAGAGAAAAAGAGTACATATAGTACATGTGGATAGACACACGGGCAGACTCAGAAAGAGTCACAGAGCCATATACTTATGGTAGTTTGAGTTACTTTTATGGGATATTTCTTCCAGGTTTCCCTTGGCCAATCATTTTAACTTGCTGATTCAGAGTCCATAGTTAGTATATCTCAGGATCCACCCATGTGTATGCACACATCTCTTAGCCAACATAGATTCTACAAAAGAGGCCTGTGGGTAGTTGGCATCACTTAGCACCACTCCCCTTTTGACCTCCAAGGAGCCTTTCTGTGTGTGTGTGTTTGTGTCTGTGTAATTGGTGAGGTCTCCTGACTTTGAGACATATGTGGTCTCTTACCTTCTATTTGGACAGAGCCCAGCCTCCTTTCTCAATTGTCCTGCTATTCTCATCTTAGAGAATAGGTCCTCAGGGGCGTATGAGTGCTGCATGCTAAGTCACTTAAGTTGTGTCCAACTCTTTGTGACCCTGTGGACTGTAGCCTGCCAGGTTCCTCTGTCCATGGGATTCTACAGGCATGGACACTGGAGAAAACTGAAGTGGGTTTTCATGCCCTACTCCAGGGTATTTTCCTGACACAGGGATTGAACTTGTGTCTTATGCATTGGCAGGCAGGTTCTTTACTACTAGCACCATCTGAGCAGCCAGGTCCACAGGGGATGAATCTCTAATTGCTTTACCTTGTGAGGTCCATCTACCTCCTCTCTCAAATACCCACTAAGAGACCTCAAGAAATCTTTATTGGGAAGATGAAGGGCAAAGGTCTGTTTTCTGTAGCTTCTAAAGCATGGCAAGGGGCTCTTAGACCCTACCTAGTTGCAGTCACAGAGCTCTCAACCTGTCTCATTAAGGGGCCCCAGAGTGACTTTTATTGTTATTTCGGCAGGATCTGCTTTGAGGAGTGGCTGAAGTCCCTGCATCATCATTATCTTACGGTGCCCTGGAGAAAACAAACTGGTTAGAGAAGCAGGGGTCTTTTACTAAAAACCAGTAAACGACTATTATAATCAGAGGCTCAAGCAAGGGTAGGAATCTGGTTATGCAAGGTCAGCATATCTGTTCATCTCAGGCTTAAAATTTTAATATCTATCTCTAAAATGGAAAGTCTGAACCTGTTGGTCTCAGGCCTCCTTGTTGGACTGAAAGGTCTAAGTTGCGGATTTGCAATAATATGGAAGACAACAAAGCACTAGGCAAAATATAGCATAAATCAGTATGGCTGAAATGAGGAAGGTTATAAGAAAATGGAAACCTCCCATCAGAAAGTTTTTAATACCTTGTGAAATCCAGAAGAACAAGTTAGAAAACCAGTTTTCAATTCTCCAGCCTGTATTGAATAGCGAGGATTGCTAGCTAATTGTTGAAGCCAGGTTGCTTGCTGTTGAATTTTCTCAATGTCCATCTCTACCTGAGTAGAGGTGTTAATATAAGTGCAACAGGAATTGTTGGCAACTGCACATACTCCTCCTCCTTCTGCCAACAGATAATCCAGTGTCATATGGTTGTCAAGTACAGCCTTGGCCAGTGAGTCTAGAGACTTCTGTAAACTAATGAGAATTAGCGGTACTGTTAGCTATGGCAGGAAGAGTATGAGACAAGTTTCGAAGGACATGTTGGTGTGCAGCTAGTCTCCACTATGGTAACAAGGTTTACCCAAAGAAACAGGTGTCTCTGTCTGGGATGGCACCAGGTAAGTCTCAAGTTAATCCAGTGAACAGTTTTGATGAACTCGGCCAAATGCTTCAATTCATTTAAGGAGTGTATTGAGAAAGGAGTAATCAAGGTTCCTGGCATATACTGTGTAGGTGTGGAGTTGCTGCATAGGCAATTAGTGGCCCATGGTTTCTTACCCACCTGGCATATGAAAACATATCCTGGTGGGATACAATATAGACTAGTGGGCTTAAGGTTTCAAGGCCCAGCCGCTCAATTCTATTGTTATGAAAAATGTTCTCCAACCTGATTGTTGTTGAGTCACTAAGTCATGTTTGACTCTTCTGTGACCCCATGGACTGTAGCCCCCAGGCTCTTCTGTCCATGGGATTTCCCAGGTAAGAATACCAGAGTGGGTTACCATTTCCTTCTCCAGGGGATCTTCCTGACACAGTAATCAAACCCAAAGCTCCTGCCTGGCAGGCAGATTCTTTACCACTGAACTGCCTCGAAAGCCCCTCCATCTTTTTTTTTCCCCAAGATGTCAGTTCTTTTTTTTTTTTAATTTTTTTTTTTAACTTTACAATATTGTATTGGTTTTGCCATATATCAAAATGAATCCGCCACAGGTATACATGTGTTCCCCATCCTGAACCCTCTGAGCCTCCTCGGAAGCCCCTCCATCTTGATACTTGTTCCTTAAGTGTTGATCCTTCTTCCTTCGGGTAGCAATCTAGACTCTGAGCACACATAGGTAACTGGAATTCTGGTTTAGGAGGAGACACTATAAAGTGCTGGGGTGTGTTAATGCCAATTCTTCGTCCTTCTAGTTTGGCTTTATTTTCTCTTTCTATTGCTAAGGGTAGACTTAGGCAAGAGACATTAGAATTTTCTTCAGTAGGAAAATGAACAATTCTGACCCTGTACATTACTGTTCTGAGCCTTTGGATCTCTGGTAGAAGAGCAATTTCCATCAGGAACTTGGTTAAAATTCCTTATGGGATGGGAAGGGGGTCGTTCTGGTGCATGATGGACTTAGCTTGGAGTAAACAAATTCAGCCTTCTGTCAACTGGGTGGAGGAAATGAAAGTTTGTGCATTGCAAACCAGAGAGCTGTATGTCTATCCTGTGGGTAAGGAAAATAGTCATAGAAAAGCTAAGGCAATTATTAGCTTTATAGCAGCACCAGTCAGGATCATATTTAAATCACTCAGCAAGGGCAGAAAAGTTCAGTGAATTCTGAGAGCAAGGGTGAGGGCAAAAAAAGACAATAGTTATCATTTACCAGAATATATCTATTTCTCTGTAAGTGGAATGGAGTACCAAGAGGCAAAAGGAAGACTGTAGCTATGGATACTTAGGCCTAGGGCCTTTTTGAATAGTAGCTTCAGGTCTTGTAGTGGCTCACTCCTCCATCTGAAATTTTCATGCTGTCCTGGATCCTCTGGATCCTATGGAGTCTTGGAGGAAGGAGTGGATTCACAGGGATGGGCTGGAATGTGGGTCTTCAGATTCCTGTAACATATCAGTAGAAACAGGTTTAATCCTGGACAGATGAACCCAGCTGGTGAACCCCTGGGGTTTGACTACCATAGGGGTTGCTCAGCAGGACTTGGGAAGAACCCTTCCATTTTGGGAGTAGCTGGTCACCAGGGGACTCATTGTTCAAGGTCTTTTAAAGTACCCACTTTTCAGAGTTTACAACATAGCCACTGGAACTGTTATCTGGAGAGGGCTGTACTCTGTTGCCATATTCCTATTTTTTTTAATTTCAGTTCTTATTTTTGGCTGTACTGGGTCTTCACTGCTGCATGGGCTTTTCCCTAGTTGCATTGCACAGGCTTCTTATTACAGTGACTTCTCCTGTTGCAGAGCAGGGGCTCTAAGGTACAAGGGCTTCAGCAGTTGCAGCTCCCAGGCTCTAGAGCACAGGGGTGCGTGGGCTTAGTTGCTCCATGGCATGTGGGATCTTCCTAGATCAGGGATCAAAACAGTGTCTCCTGCATTGACAGGAAGATTTTTTTTACCACTGAATCATAAGGGAAGTCCTGTTGCCATATTCTCGTTTAGGCTTTGGGATTTAGCCTAGGTTTATGACACCTAGAATACACTGCTTCCCTAGTGGCTCGGATGGTAAAGAATCTGCCTGCAAGGCAGACCTGGGATCCATCCCTGGGTTGGGAAGTCTCCTGGAGAAGGAAATGACTACCCACTCCAGTATTCTTGCCTGAAGAATTCCATGGACAGGGGAGCCTGGCAGGCTACAGTTCATGGAGTCACAAAGAGTTGGACATGACTAAGTGACTAATGCTAGGTTTATGAGCTTGGTTTTCTGGATCACCTAGCATGTTCAGAGTAAGGAACGGTCTTCCATATGTCATTTCGAAAGGGCTTAACTTAGTCATTGTTTTAGGAGCTTCCCTGACCCTTAAAAGGGCTATTGGCAGCAGGCAATACTATGCCTCTAGCATATCCTAACAGAGTTTGTACAAGGTTTTCTTTAGAGTATGATTAGCCTGGTCCACTTTTCCTGAGGACTGAGGTTTTCAGAATGAATAGCTGCTAAGTCACTTCAGTCGTGTCCGACTCTGTGCGACCCCATAGATGGTAGCCACCGGGCTCCCCCGTCCCTGGGATTCTCCAGGCAAGAACACTGGAGTGGGTTGCCATTTCCTTCTCCAATGCATGAAAGTGGAAAGTGAAAGTGAAGTCCCTCAGTCATGTCCAACTCTAGCGACCCCATGGACTGCAGCCCACCAGGCTCCTCCAGCCATGGGATTTTCCAGGCAAGAGTACTGGAGTGGGGTGCCATTGCCTTCTCTGCAGAATGAATAGAGGTGGTAGCTAATTCCTAAAGCTGCAAAAATTGTTGAGTTACTTTCACTACAAACAAAGGTGTATTGTTACTCTGAAGATGATGGGGCAACCCAAATCTAGGAATAATTTCCTTTAGGAGTACCTTCGACACTTCAGTCTCTTCTCTTTTCTAGTAGGGAAGGCCTCTATTCATTCAGCAAAGGTATCTATAAAGACTAGTCAGTATTTGAAGCCCTGAAAAGAGGGCACCTGAGTGAAATCTACTTGTCTTCTCTTGGGTAAGTCCCATGTTGCCGTACTGGGTTAACAAGAGGGAGAGGCTTGACATTGCCTCCTGGATTATGGATGGTATGAAGGGCACAGGCTTGAGTAACTGTCTCCAGGAGCGCTTTGATAATTTTCCATTGGTCAGAAGTATGAGCAATTTCTGATCTATGTGCCACCACCCATCTGTTCCCTTAATTCCCTCTCTGTCTTGTGCCCAGTGCTTTTTGGAAGTCAAGTACCATGTATAATGTTAAAAGGGGTTAGGGATGGCATTACAGGCACTTTGTTTATGGGCATCAGAGCTGCTTTCTTTGCTTCTCAATTTGCCCTGTTGTTTCCTCGGGAAATGTGAGAAGTTCCCTTTTGGTGCCTGCAGCAGTGAGTGACTGCTACCTGTTTTGGTTTTTGAACCGCTTCTATGAGATATAAGATCTCAACCCCATATTTTATAGAGGAATTTCTTACATTTAGAAGTCTCCCTCTTTCTAGATAGCTGTGTGGGCATGTAAAAAGAGGAAGGGATATTTTTAGTCTGTGTACATATTTACAGTATTTCCTCCCCTTAGGATTAAGGCTCAGGTTAGAGCTAACAGTTCAGTCTTTTGGGCTGAGTTTGTTAGGTGGCAAAGGTTTTGCTTCTATGACTCTGAGTGCTTACTATAGCATATCCTGCCCTCCTGACTCCATCTTTAATAAAACTACTGTGATCAGTAAACCATTCTTCCTCAGGGATTTCTATACCTGGTCTGTTAGGTCAGACCTATAGGCACAATTAGAACTGGACATGGAACAATAGACTGGTTCCAAATCAGGAAAGGAGTATGTCAAGGCTGTATATTGTCACCCTGCTTATTTAACCTATA
>NW_011494835.1:1288594-1293143 GCF_000754665.1 Bison bison bison
GTGAGGAGAAATATCAATAACCTCAGATAGGCAGATAACACCACCCTTATGGCAGAAAGTGAAGAGGAACTAAAGACCCTCTTGATGAAAGTGAAAGAGGAGAGTGAAAAAAAAAAAAGAGGTAAGTGAAAATGTTGGCTTAAAACTCAACATTCAGAAAACTAAGATCATGGCATCCGGTCCCATCACTTCATGGCAAATAGAAGGGGAAACAATGGAAAAAGTGAGAGACTTTATTTTGAGGGGTTCCAAAATCATTGCAGATGGTGATTGCAGCCATGAAATTGAAAGACGCTTGCTCCTTGGAAGAGAAAGGTATGACTAACCTAGACAGCATATTAAAAAGCAGAGATATTACTTTGCCAACAAAAGTCCATCTAGTCAAGGCTATGGTTTTTCCAGTAGTCATGTATGGATGTGAGATTTGGACTATAAAGAAAGCTGAGCACCGAATAATGGATGTTTTTGAATTGTGGTGTTGGAGAAGACACTCAAGAGTCCCTTGGACTGAAAAGAGATCCAATCAATCCATTCTAAAGGAAATCAGTCCTGAATATTCATTGGAAGGACTGATGATGAAGCTGAAACTCCAATACTGTGGCCACCTGATGGGAAGAACTGACTCACTGGAAAAGACCCTGATGCTGGAAAAGATTGAAGGCAGGAGGAGAAGGGGACGACAGAGGATGACATGGTTGGATGGCATCAGCAACTCGATGGACATGAGTTTGAGTAGGCTCTGGGAGTTGGTGATGGACAGGGAAGCCTGGTGTGCTGCAGTCCATGGGTCACAAAGAGTCAGACATGATTGAGCTACTGAACTGAATGGGCACAGACCTGGTCAAGGGTTTTGAGGCAAGAATGTGTTAGCTATGGGATTTTGGTGGGCATTAATGTAGTTAAGAGTGTGGCAAGTATTTTTTATGTATAATTTATTTATTTTTGGCTGTTCTGGGTCTTCATTGCTGTACAGGCTTTTTTATAGCTGTGGAGAACGGGGCTGACTCTTCGTTGCAGTGTACAGCCTTCTCACTGCCTACTCTTGTTGCAGAGCACATGCTCTAAGTGCATGGGCTTCAGTAGGTCTGGGGCATGGGCTCAGTAGTTGTGGTTCCCAGGCTCTAGAGCACAAGCTCAATAGTTGGGGCACACAGGATTAGCTGCTAAATGACATGTGGCATCTTCCCAGACCAGGGATCAAATCTGTGTATCCTGCATTGGCAGGTGGATTCTTTACTGCTGAGCCACCAGGGAAGCCCAAGAGTGTGGCAAGTTTTGAGGTTTAGTTCTGGAGAGTCAAGGAGCAAAACCACTTAATAATGCAGCCTCCTGTTAGCCAATGGTGGCCTTTTATCTCTAGCATCCCTTGTACTTGATGAGTACATACAGTTGATGAGGCGTCCGGCCTTCCAGGGGCTGTCCAAAGGTAAGTTTGTTAGTTTCTTCCACTAAGAAAGTGGTGGCAACTACTGTCCAGAGGCAGCCAGGCCAACATCAGGCCATGGAGTCTAGTTGCTTGGAAAAGTAACCTATAGGTGAGGAACTCCCCCTAACTTTGGTATGAGGACTTTCACGTCTGTCCCCTGCTTGTCAGCCACATATAAGATGAATGGCTTTTTCAAGGTGGGAAGACTGTGAACAGGGGCTCATTATCGTTAAAAATCTTTTCCTATTCTCCATTCCAAAGTAACAGTTCTGTATCTGGGCCTTTAGTGGCTTCATATAGGGGCTTAACTATTAGCCCGAGTTCTGGAATCCAAATTCTACAAAGTCCTGCCTTGCTCAAAAATGTATGGAGATGTTTCTTTGTCTTCAGAGTGCTTAGGCCTAACATAGCTTGTTTTCTATCTGGAGATAACTGTCTAATTCCAGGGTTTATAACATAATCCCAAATATTTAACCTGTTGCTTTGAGATTTGTGCTTTTGTACAAGAGACTCTGTAACCCCAGGTCCCCAGGAAATTAAGGACTTCCATGGTATTTTGATCCATGGAGGGACTATACATTAATATATCAGCTACATGCTATAGAATAGCACCTCGTTTTAGGTGTATTTCCCTTAGTTCCCTTCCCAGGGCCTGGGTGAACAAGTGTGGGCTGTCTGGAAACCTTTGAGGCAATATTGTCCGGGTATATTGTTGCATTTGGCCCAAGTCAGGGTTAGTCCAGTCGAGAGCAAACAGATATTGTGATGAGAAATGAACTGGGATGAAAAAAGAAGGCATTCTTGAGATCTAGTACAATAAATGATATAGCGTCCTCAGAGATCTGGCTTAATATGTTGTAAGGATTGGCCACAAGGGGATATACAGTGACCATTGTGTCATTTACTGCTTTAAGGTCTTGTACCACCCTTTGGCTTAACAGCTAGCAGAATAGGAGTATTGCACAGAGTCTGGCAGGGCAACAAGAGGCCATGCCTTAAGAATTTATCCAAGAGAAGTCATAAACCCTTCTTCGCTTTCAGCTTTATAGGATATTGTCTCCTGCTAGGTTAGGCAGTTTCTGGCCTAAGGCTAATTCTTATAGGATGGGCATTTATGGCCCTTTCAGGGATTTTTTTGTCCTAAACTGAGGGTCAACTGTTTGTAGAATATGGTGGGAATAACACCTTGCTCTTCTGGCTGGTCTGTCTTAGAGTCAAGATAAGGGGCTACTTAGGGCCTCCTACTCATAGTGTGGCCCCCAGGGAGCTCAGAAGGTCTCACCCTCGTAATGGGGTGGGACATTCAAGTACAACTGAAAAGCATGTGAAATCAACTACTGCTCTTACTGGCAAGTGAGAGACCAGTAAGATAGTGGGTGTGAGGCTTTCCATCAACACCAGTCACAGTACAGTTTTTGGAGGAAAGAAGTCAATGTGAGAAATTAAGACAGTAAGTGATTCCTGTATCAATTAAAAAATAGACTTTCTTACCTGCCCCTGCAAGAACTAGCCGGGGCTCCTCCATAGAGACAGACATCTCATTGTGGGGAGCCGCCAGAATCCCTGGGCTATCTCAGTCGTCCAGCATGGCCATCTCGAGAGCAGGAGGCCCCGCTTCCCCTTCAGGACTGAGGGCAGCCCCTCTTCCAATGACCTGTTTGTTGGCAGGCTGGGCATGGCCCGGGGAACTCTTTCTGGCAATCTTGGGCCCAGTGGCCAGCTGACTTGCATTTGTAGCATTCCCCCTTATTGGTCTTACCTCTAGCCGGATGGTTGGACGTTCTTGCCCCCTCAGATTGTCCTGAGGTAGCAAGGCATGGCTGTCAGCAACAGCTATCTGTTGTGTGTTAGCCCTGGCCTGTCTTTTCTCACGTTGGATTCTCTTTTCCTCCTGAGCTTGGTCTCAATTATTAAATACCTCAAAGGCCACATGTAGAAGTTGGGGCATGGGCATTTGTGGGCCAGATTGTGCCCCATATCAGGGGCTGCTACTGCTAAGTCGCTTCAGTCATGTCCAACTCTATACGACCCCATAGACGGCAGCCCACGAGTCTCCCCCATCCCTGGGATTCTCCAGGCAAGAACACTGGAGTGGGTTGCCATTTCCTTCTCCAACGCATGAAAGTGAAAAGTGAAAGTGAAGTCGCTCGGTCGTGTCTTACTCTTAGCGACCCCATGGACTGAAGCCCACCAGGCTCCTCCATCCATGGGATTTCCCAGGCAAGAGTACTGGAGTGGGGTGCCATTGCCTTCTCCGATATCAGGGGCAGACTGGTTAATAAGGTGGTGTCCCAGAAAGGACTGACCTTCAGAAGTGGAGGGATCTATGTTGATATATATTTCCTAAATGGCTCCACAAGCTGCCTGTGAAAGGGGGCTGGGTTTTCCTTTTCTTCTTGGGTCACTCCTTTAAACTTTTCATAGTGAACTGACTTTTTGATAACACTTTCTCATCCCTTCTAATACACATTGGCTCATGTGCTTCTTGGCTTCTGTTCCCTCCCAGGAATTATGATTCCAAGGGGGCTCCTGGCTTAGGACTGCATCTCCACCCATAGTATAATGTCTAGGTTGGTCTCCAACAAGCTGGTCAGCGTGCCCCTGGGCTTCTGTCCAGATTCTGTTCCTCCTCAGAGGTACAGTAAGTAGATAAAATGACTTGAATATCCTTCCAAGATAAATCAAAAACTGGAGTGAGGGCATGAAACCCTTCAACAAACTTACTAGGGTCTTCAGAAAATTGGCTCAGTTCCTGTCTGCATTGGGCTAAGTTGGTTAAAGAGAAGGGCATATGTACTCTGATCCTTCACCTTTTGCCACTGCCTTGAGAGAGCATAAAATTAGGATCCTGAGTGATAGGAACTCCAATTAGAGTTACCCCAGAGGGACTAGTCTCTGTTTCTTGGGATAACAGAGGTTATGGAGGAACATAGGAAGGTGTTTCAGTTCAGTCACTCAGTCGTGTCCAACTCTTTGCAACCCCATGAATTGCAGCACGCCAGGCCTCCCTGTCCATCACCAACCCCCGGAGTTCACTCAGACTCACGTCCATCGAGTAGGTGATGCCATCCAGCCATCTCATCCTCTGTCGTCCCCTTCTCCTCCTGCCCTCAATCCCTCCCA
>NW_011494835.1:1293243-1332910 GCF_000754665.1 Bison bison bison
ACGTTCACTCAGACTCACGTCCATCGAGTAGGTGATGCCATCCAGCCATCTCATCCTCTGTCGTCCCCTTCTCCTCCTGCCCTCAATCCCTCCCAGTATTAGGGTCTTTTTCAGTGAGTCAACTCTTCGCATGAGGTGGCCAAAGTACTGGAGTTTCAGCTTTAGCATCAGTCCTTCCAATGAATACCCAGGACTGATCTTTAGAATGAACTGGTTGGATCTCCTTGCAGTCCAAGGGACTCTCAAGAGTCTTCTCCAACACCACAGTTCAAAAGCATCAATTCTTCGGCATTCAGCCTTCTTCACAGTCCAACTCTCACATCCATACATGACCACTGGAAAAACCATAGCCTTGACTAGATGGACCTTTGTTGGCAAAGTAATGCCTCTGCTTTTTAATATGCTATCTAGGTTGGTCATAACTTTCCTTCCAAGGAGTAAGCGTCTTTTCAATTTCATGGCTGCAATCACCATCTGCAGTGATTTTGGAGCCCTAAAAAATAAAGTCTGACACTGTTTCCACTGTTTCCCTATCTATTTCCCATGAAGTGATGGGACCAGATGCCGTGATCTTGGTTTTCTGAATGTTGAGCTTTAAGCCAACTTTTTCACTCTCCTCTTTCACTTTCATCAAGAGGCTTTTTAGTTCCTCTTCACTTTCTGCCGTAAGGGTGGTGTCATCTGCACATCTGAGGTTGTTGATATTTCTCCCGGCAATCTTGATTCCAGCTTGTGCTTCTTCCAGCCTAGGAAGGTGGAGTCAGACTAATCAGAGGGATCAGGAGAAGTAGGTGCCTCTGGAGAAGTAAGGGTTCTGTCAGAAGAAGGAGGAGCTGGGTTTTCCCTCTGAGAGACAGGAGAGCTTAGAAGAGAATCATATAAAATGTCAGGAGAGTCTTCTGGTCCTCCAGGCTTTAAATTATAAGAATTGTATCAGGCAGGATTTTGGTAAAGGACCACAAAAGCCTGAATATAGGGACTCTCACTCCACTTTCCCATCCTGCAACAATAGAGATACAATTGCAGGGTGATATTATACATTAGAGACCCATTTTTTAGGCCATTTTTCTCCATCCTCCAACTTACACAAAGGCCAGGCACAGCTACAATAGAATTTAAGTTTTTCCTTTTTTAGCCCTTCAGTTAAAAAAAAAATTCCAATTCTTTTCTCCCCCCTCCAACCAGGCTTATTAAACATAACAAAATTCTGTATACAAGGTGACCTAAACCTGATGCTTCAAAACATGGTACTTTCTTTATCTAGTATTTGGTAAGTATTGATAGTATTCAATCCACAGAATGTCAAAAAGCAGTTTACTCTAAAATTAATAGAAAAGTACCCAGTGCATATTACATGAATGGCCTAATTACTGGAACTCTAATAGTTCTAGAAGATAATTAAGTATGACTGAGTCCCTGTGACAGGATGCTGGAGAACCACTATGAGTCATCAAGAGGCCATTTTGTGCACGGCCAGTGTGATGCTGTCGTGCTTCTAACATCCCCATTATCTAATTCTAGACATACCACAGGAATATCAGTGGGGTCTGAGGTTAGCTTAGCTGCTTGCCAGGCTAAAACAGATATCACCCCAGCATGCTCATCTGACAGGGTTCTGAGGCAGCCCAGATTGAGCCATTGTGAATCCGTGCCTAGCGCTCCAACAATGGATGGATTCTTCATCGTGTCCTCCAAGTACTGCTCTAAGGTAGCTCCATCCCACTGTGCATTGCCTTTCTTCATCACTGGTGTCAGGTCAGAAATTCTGATTCTCACGTACACGCTGTATATAAGTATGTACAGAGGCGTTTCTTCTGGCTCAGAGGGGGCTCCTCCCATGTTGAGTAACCTACACCTGAGAACAAGAGAGCACTCCTAGAATGGAATCCAGTGTCTCAGAAACATTTACCAGGAAGCTGTAACCTGGATATCAGGGCGTCCCCCAAATTCCCTTCAAATCTGATGGGGTTTCAAGCATCCTCTACTCTCCCAGTGATTTCTGACCAGACATCTCTGGCCCTCCTTTTGACATTGCGCAAGTTGCCTCCCACAGCATACCCAGAGGAGGACTTTGGAATTAGAGCAGACTGGTTGTCAGGACTTTCCTTAGGAGGTATTCCTTGTCTAGAGAGCTTATGTCCTATAAGTCTTCCTACACTGGGATGTGGGCTTCCCAGGTAGGGTAAAGAACCTGCCTGCCAATGCAGAAGATATAAAAGACATGGCTTTGATCCCTGGGTCAGGAAGATCCCCTGGAGAAGAGCATGGTAACCCACTCCAGTATTTTTGCCTGGAGAATCCCATGGACAGAGGAGCCTGGCAGATTTTGGTCCATGGAGTCTATAGAATCGGACACAACTGAACGACTTAGCACCCACTCATGCATGCCCACTGGGGTGTACTCCTTGTGACTGAGCATCCACAGAGTTTGTAATTTAGGCTTCTGGGTAGTGGTCAGCCTGATAAACCATAGCAGTGTGTTGGCTGCCAAGGCCTGGGGTGAAGGGAGTCCAGTGGATGCAAAGAGGAACCCTTGGAGAAATTGGAGCTGGGCACTATGGAAGATGGGCTTCCCTGGTGGATCAGATGTTAAAGAGTCTGCCTGCAATGTGGGAGACCTGGGTTTGATCCCTGAGTTGCGAAGATCCCCTGGAGGAGGGCATGGCAACCCACTGCACTATTCTTGCCTGGAGAATCCCCATGGACAGAGGAGCCTGGCGGGCTACAGTCCATGAGGTTACAAAGAGTCAGACATGACTGAGTGACTAAGTGCAGCACCCAGCAGTGTGGAAGATGGCACAGGGTCTACGGCTTGAGGGCTGAGAGAGAAATTGTCATAGTAAATTTCTGAGGATTGAGTGAAACGAGAGACTAGACAGCAGGAAAACCCCAAATCCTTTGCCCTATCTGCCTGGCAGCTAAGATAGAATGGAATCTGTTTGACACAGACAGTACCGGGTATGACAGTGGGGCTGCAGTTTAGGAATGACATCCTAAACTCCTTCCCTAAAAGGGCTAGGAGATAAAATGTGGAAAGAGACCTGCTTGTATGAGTCAAGTGGGAAAGAAAAGAATAATGGAGGGTTCCAGATGGGACAGTGAAAGAATGAGAGTGAGACCGCTTGGGTTCAGAAATCATGTTTCCACCATGTTCCACAGGACAGCGTTAGCTGTCCATCAACCATTATTTGAATCTGCAAGGCCTGGGGATTCCCTTGCCAGCCACAGTGTTGCTGGCGGGGCCATAATGCTGTGAGCAGACAGATTACACCTAGCATCATCTTGAAAAGAAAGCAAAGGGGAGAGCAAGAGAAAGAAAGCAAGAAGTAAGTTAGGGGCCTCAAGCCGCAGCCATGTGAAGCCTGCAGTTTACCGTGATTTTCTGAATTCCTAGTTTTCGGCGCCAGTTTTACTTCTTCCTTTCCAATACATTTTATTTTTTGTTGTCATCTAATTGCATTAACTAGATCATCCAGTAAAATTTTGAATAAATGATTGTCTTATTTTGAACCACTTTTCCCTTCTTTGCATAAATCCTTGACTTTCTGGCATAAATCCCGTCATGATATAGAATCTTTGGAATGTGCTTTTGGATTCAGCTTGCTAGTATTTTGTTGAAGATATTTGTACTTATAAAGGATACTGATCTATACAGTTGACACTTGAACAATGTAGGGATTAATGGCACTCACCCCCTGGGGAGATTGAAAATCTGAGCATCACTTCATAGTTGACCCTCCCACTATAAAGTGGTTCTGTATCCATGGATTTAACCAAACTGAGGGCATGTAGTACCGTGGTATTTATTGGGAAAAAAAATCCACGTATAAGTAGACCCCAATAGTTCAAACCCAAGTTGTTTGAGTCAACTGTATTTTCTTTTCTTGTTATATCTTTATCTAGTTTTGTATCAGTAATGCTGGCTTCATAGAATGAGTTAGGAACTGTCCCTCATCCTCTATTTCTTGGTAGAGTTTGAAAAGAATTGATGTTAATTCTTTAAATTTTGGTAGAATTTACTAGTGAAGACATTTAGGTGGTCCTGGAGTTTTCTTTGTTGGGTGGTTTTGATTACTGCTCCAGTCTCTTTGGACTTCCTTGGTGGCTCAGACGGTAAAACGTCTGACTACAATGCAGGAGACCCAGGTTCAATCCCTGGGTCGGGAAGATCCCCTGGAGAAGGAAATGGCACACCACTCCAGTGTTCTTGCCTGGAAAATCCCACGGACAGAGAAGCCTGGTGGGCTACAGTCCATGGAGTTGCAAAGAAACAGAAAAGACTGAGCGACTTCACTTTCACTTTCATTACTTGTAATAAGCCTATTGAGATTTTGTTTTCTTGAGGGTTCTTTTGTTTGTTTGTTTCCAATTTGTAGGAATTTGTTCTTTTCATTTAGAATATCTAACTCATTAACTGTTAACTAACTCGTTAACTAACTGGCATATAATTGTTCGTAACAGTCTCTTATAATCATTTTTATTTTTGTCAGGTTAGTAGTAACAACTCCAGTTTCATTCCTGATTTTAGTTATTTAGAGCTTTTTTTGGTTGTTAGTCTAGTTAACGGTTTCTAATTTTTGTTGATCCTTTCAAAGAACAAATTTTTACTTTGATTGATTCTCTGGGTTTTCTCTCTTTCATTTTCATTCATATATATTTTCTTCCTCCTGCTGTTTTTAAGTTTAGTTTGCATCTTTTTTGGCTGGCTCAGCAGTAAAGAATCTGCTTGTCAATACAGGAGACATGGGTCCAATCCCTAGGTAAGGAAGATTCCTTGGAGAAAGAAATGGCAACCCACTCTGGTATTCTTGTCTGGGAAATCCCTTGGACAGAGAAGCCTGGCAGGCTACAGTCCATGGGGTCGCAAAAGAGTTGGACATGACTTAGCAACTAAACAACATCAACATGGATTTTAGATCTTTTCACCATTTACTGCGTTCACTGCAGTACCTGAGCACTGCCTTCGTTGCATCCCTTGTTCATAGAAGACTTAATATTGTTAAGATGGTGGTAATCTCTGAAATTGGAGAAGGCAATGGCACCCCACTCCAGTACTCTTGCCTGGAAAATCCCATGGATGGAGGAGCCTGGTGGGCTGCAGTCCATGGGGTCGCTGAGGGTCAGACACGACTGAGCGACTTCCCTTTCATTTTTCACTTTCATGCACTGGAGAAGGAAATGGCAACCCACTCCAGTGTTCTTGCCTGGAGAATCCCAGGGACGGGGGAGCCTGGTGGGCTGCCGTCTATGGGGTCACACAGAGTCGGACACGACTGAAATGACTTAGCAACCTCTGAAATATTCTATATATGGATATTCTATATGGATAGATAGGGTGGGTATTCTATATATGGAAAGTGTATCCTCCTCCATATAGAATTTACGAATACTTAGTTTTGTTGTTGGTTAGTACTAATTCTTAAATACTCCATTTACTTCATTGCTTTGGTGAAGCTCTTTGGGCATTTTCTTTCAGTTGTGAAGTTTTTGATTATTAGCTCATTCCATTTACTTGAAATGTCTGTTCAAGTTTCTATTTGTTCTTGATGCAGTTTCAATAGTTTTTGTCTAAGACCCTATGTCATCTGGGTTCATTGACATAAGTTGTTCATAGTATTCCTTTAAAATCCTTTGTATTTCTATAAGGTCAGTGATGATGTCCCCTCTTTTATTCCTGATTTTGTTCATTTAAGTCTTTTTTTTTCTTTTTCACTCTATCTAAATGTGCATAAATTTTAATTCACCTTTTCAAAGAACCAACTTTTAGTTTCATTGATTTTCTATATTGTTTTTCTTTTTTTTCTGCTCTAATTTTTATTTTCCTTCTTGCTTACTGTGATTTAATTTGTTCTTCCTAGTTTTACAAGGTTCTTTTTTAATATAGGCATTTATGAATATAAACTTCCCTCTAAACAAGGGTTTAGTTTATCCCATAAATTTTGGAATATTTTCATTAATCTCAAAATATTTCTTAATTTCCTTGTGATTTCTTCTTTTAGCCATTGTTTAGAAGCATATTGCTTAGTTTCCACATATTTTGAATTTGTCATATTTTCCTTTGTTACTGATTTCTGATTTCATCCACTGTGGTAGAAGGACCTATTTTGTATAATTTCAAGCCTTTTACATTTAAGATAGTGTCTTATGGCCTAATTCATGTCTGTCGACATCTCTATGCATTTGAAGTAAACATATACTCTTGTGTTTAGTGGAGTGTTCTATAGATATTTGGGCTTCCCACATGGTGCTAGTGGTGAAGAACCCACCTGCCAGTGAAGGAGAGTAAGAGATATGGATTCGATCCCTGGTTTGGGAAGATCCCCTGAAGGAATGGATGGCAACCCACTCCAGTATTCTTGTCTGGAGAATTCCATGGACAGAGGAAGTGGGAGGGCTACAGTCCATAGTGTTGCACAGAAGTCAGACACAACTGAAGTGCATGCGTGCATGCTGGTTGGTTTATAGAACTTTTCAACATTTCTATATCCTTTTGATCTCAAGTCTAGTTGTTTATCCTTACTTAAGCTTTATCTTTCTTTTCCTTAAATTGGAAAATCTCAACTGACCAATCTTCAAATTGACTGATTATTTATTCTACCAGCTCAATTCTGCTGTTGAGTATTTTGATCATTTTTTTTCATTTTAGTGATTGTGCTATGATATCCACATTTTTAAAATAATATTTACCTCACTTCAGTCACTCAGTCATGTCCTACTCTTTGTGACCCCATGAATCACACATGCCAGGCCTCCCTGTCCATCACCAACTCCCGCAGTTTACCCAAACTCATGTCCATCGAGTTGGTGATGCCATCCAGCCATCTCATCCTCTGTCGTCCCCTTCTCCTCCTGCCCCAATGTTTCTCTACTTAATTGATATTCTCTATTTGTTGAGGCTCAGAAGTTTCTTGAAGGAAAGAATACACTGGAACTAAGTGAATATTTGTAAATATACATCTTGCTATCATGGTCCTTTATACCATCCAACAATGAATATTAACAGAGATGAAGGCCCTAGCCACCCCACCCCCCACCCAGTGTATTATCAGTAAGGGCTTGTAATCCAAATTTGATTCCAACACCAGGAACATGAGCATCACCTGGGAGCTGGTTAGAGATGTAAAATCTCAAGCCCCGCTCCAGATTCCCAAATCAAGCTGAATTTTTAACAAGATTGGGCTTCCCTGGTAGCTCAGCTGCTAAAGAATCTGCCTGCAATGTGGGAGACCTGGGTTTGACCCCTGGAGAAGGGAAAGGTTACCCACTCTTGTATTCTGGCCTGGAGAATTCCATGGACTGTATAATCCATGGGGTTGCAAAGAGTGGACATGACTGAGCGACTTTCACTTTCACCTCCCACACACACGTGCATTAGAGCTTGAAAAGCAGTGAGCCAAAGGTCCTAGAACCCATCACATTTTCAGAGCCTTCAAGGTATACCAGTATTTACAACAGCAACTTTGCATTTATTTGTATGACTCTGATAAATGTCCATCTTCCTCTCTAGTTTCAAACTCCACAAAGGGGGTTGTACCTCAGAGCCAGGCACATAGTGAGTGCTGTAAAATCTGTCAAATAAATCAGTGACTCTGAGATCTTATAACTCATTTGCTTCTTCCAACTTCAAACACTTTAGGAAGAGGTTTTATTTCTAAAATATTTGGAAAACTTCAGTTTTCTCAGATCTCCTAGAAATGATTAGGAAGGATCTCTGAGATAAGGAAAAAACTGAGATAAGGAAGCTGAAGTTTTTTATTATCTTTTGCTTAAAGTATATATTTATACAAAATTTGAGCTTCCTAGCCACTAAGGGTTCTCTGAGTCCTGGAAAGGAAGAAGCTAGTAACATATTCTCTATAATAATTCTGTAGGACTAATTGTCAATCTTTAGATTTGTCTATCAGGAAAGATTAGAATAGGAGTAAAATGTCACTAACCAAATCAACACGTTTTTTTAAAAAGGCTCATAATTCATATATATATACTTATTTATATCTTTATACTCCTTTACATAAAAAGATTTAAGACAAATGTTTAGAAGTAAATGAGACATGAGAAAACATAACTAAAGCAATTTGCTGAGGTATGACATGTTATAGTGATTTTCCGATCTTTCTCAGAAAGCATAATAATGTGGTAATATCTTTCAACTAGAAAATTATTCACAACCTGAAAGTTGAGAGTTATATTTCATTCATTGGCAATTTTTAGGACTTCAAGCCTGGGAGGCAGCATCTCAAGTAATCCCGAGAGAACTGCTCCAAGAAAGCAAGGGAAGGAGCCAGGTTATATAGAAGTCTTGCATTAAAGGGCAGGTAGTCTGAACATCAAGATTATTGTTAATTAAAGAAAACTAGATATCTCAAGGAATTTCTCACTTTTTTTGGTATGGGAAGATGCAAGAGTCTGGGCTCAGTGAAATCATTTCTTTGATATGCAACTCAGCTCCCTGGGGCTTCGATCCCTGGGTTGGGAAGATCCCCTGGAGAAGGCAAAGGATACCCACTCCAGTATTCTGGCCTGGAGAATTCCATGAACTGTATGGTCCATGTGATCGCAAAGAGTCAGACATGACTGAGCAACTTTCCACTTCACTTCACTTCCCTGGGGCTAGTATCCTGTGTTTTCACATCCTGAGTTTCCTCAGGGCTCACCATAGGGAGTGGCTGCAGGCTAATGGCTGCTAGATGGTAGGTATTCTTTCCTTTCTCAGCTCTGTTTCTCAGGGCTCACCAGCTCAGGTTGGAGGGCTGCAATCGCTGATGACTGCGACATCCTCTGTTTACTGATAATGGCAATATTTTATCATCTTTGTTCCCAATATTCCTGGTATTAAAGTGGTTCTACTATAGATGGCTTCTGTGAAAACTCAAACTACCTTGATAATTCTTCCAGGTAAAAAAAAAAAAAGAAACTCAAAGAGACGATTGGTATTATTAACAGTGTTTTTATTTACAAATTATTTTTATTTGGCTGTTTGGAAAACCACTAACATTTTTCACTTTTAGAAAACATTAAATAATAAACAAGATGTTATACAGTACTTTGGATAACTTCTTCGATCAGTGTAGTGCAATGTACTATTGGCACCTAAAAGTCAAATTTTCTATTTTCCCCTTTCATCTCCCGTTGTGCAGTTATATGACCAAAAAGGAAATGAATCATTAAAAATGGATCTAAAGCTGTATTTCCTGGCCCCTAACTCAAAGGCTTACTGATTTATATTCCCCCTCCAGTCCTGCCTCCACCAAGTTAAATGATGAAAGATTCTACAGTCCTATTGTTCCAAAAACAATACCATTTTGTGGGGCCTGGAGATTCCAATTGATGAGAGAAACTCCTGCTATTAGGTGAAGGAAAGGTCCTGGCAGTGGTGTTGGGCATGGCACTCTTTTTCAGTAGCCAGGTTAAGTTGTCACACACACTGCAGGGAGATTGCACCAGATAAAAATCTCTCTCAAGCTATGTTCTTAGCTATAGTCTCTCTAAAAATTTGAAATATCATCCATTAAGCAAGTGAAAGGGTTATAACTTTACTAAGAAAAAAAATACACACCACCACATTAGGCTGTCACTGAGATACTAAAATATCTGCCCATCATACTCTTTTGGAATAAATAGATTTTACATTTTTTCCCATTTTTTTTTGGGGGGGGGTTTGTTTTTGTAACACTTCTAGGCTTGCCATAAACAGAGAGACCTTTTCATGAGCTCAGTACTGTGGCTTTCCCCCTTTTGATTCCTCTCTATTCGGAGGCCAAGAGGGAAATTCCTCAGTTAGACCTTAGCTTAAGTCCATGTTACTTAGGCCTGGAAATTTTCATTACATAGTAATACAATCAAGGTATCTTTGGAGAGATTCTGTAATCTGTTACTCTACCTTGAGGTAAGAACACTTTTAACCATCTTAAATTAATAGAAAAGAATGTTATCAAATTTTTGTAAAGTCTCAAAAAAATTCACACTTTTTTTAAAAACAAAAGATTCTAATTTAACAATTGTCCCTGCCAGGAAACGCTCCCTCACACTCCAGTCTAAGCCTGTTTCCTCTTGTTCTATTCTTAGTGCATGTGGAGAACAGCTGGTCACCATCCTCTCTGTACCAACCCTTTATATACTTGAAAACCAGCAATGGTTTGCCCCTCAGTCTTCTCTTCTCCATGCTGAATAATCCCAGTTCCTTTAACTTTTCATCATAGATCTTTTTTTCCAACCCTTTAATCATCTTTGTGATTCCTGGCAAAAACAGCAGAAAATATTTTGATTACTTAATCAGAAACGAAAGCCTCAGGAATAAGTTGCCTTTTAAAAGTTCGGTATGTATATTTTTAAACCTACAAGTAAACTTTGCAGGGAGGAAATGTAGTCGGGGCTCATTGATCTTAGAATTCCAATCTTGTCCTGTGGCCCTAGTGTGTGTTTGAAACCCATTCCAGCACATCCAGCGCCTCAAAGCATGAGATTTGCCTCCTATCCTTTCCTGACACAACAGCACATAGGTCATGATCTAGATCTGCCTAAATTTATACTGGTTTAAAATTAGTATGAAAATCTATTCAACGGAGCTTCCCCCATGCTTCCAAACACCCTGCTTCCACAAACAGAACCTTTTCTTCAAAACAACCTGAACTTTCATAAAGCTTCTTACAGATTACCAGAAAGAGCCTTGATGTTACGGTAAAAGCTGTTGGTTTTCAAGCGTAACCTGAGACAGTGAGGGTTTTATATGTTAACCTCAGTTTCCTGTCTATTACTGAATGGTCTATTGTCCTTTGTAGTGATCAAACTCGATGCCATTAAATTCACCTCCTATGACCACAGCCTGACACCTCTTCCAATTTTCTCTTGCTGCCAATATAAGGTCATGGAACTGGATGCCATTCCACTGCGTATTTTTTAACTCAAGAGATCACAAGCTGCCTTTCCCTTGCAACTAGAGTCTGTAACGATTAGGAACACGTAACTACTTATTACCAATAACACATTTACACAAAACACAATACTACTAACGAGGGATTATGTGCCCACTTTACATAATTGTCTTTAGAAGAAAAATACAGTTAACAAGAATAAATGCATCTTCATATGTTATACACCCTTCTTTTACAAAGAGAATGGCAGTGAAAGAGTTCAGGAACTATCCATACCGAGTGGAGAGCAGAAACCAAATTTCACAAGCACACTGTACAACACATCTTAGGGGAAGTCACTACTACTTGTGGTACAACACTGAACAGATAACAGAATGGCCATTTGCACAGATTTCTTCTGAAACCTTCTCCCATAATTTGCTACAAGAAACACCTTGCAACCAGGATGAAGGATGGTATAGGTCACACACGCTGAAGGCCTTCTTAAGAGTCTCAGCATGAAAGGTTAACACCCAAAAATGACTTTGGACACATCTACAGATGCCCTCCTGTATTTCAAGGAGGGTGTCACTGTTCGTTGGGATTGCACAACAAAAGCAGGCCAGCGGGATGTAGGTCACCAACCAGACTTTCCTGACCCACTCTTTTCCTAGGCCTGATAAGAGGGAGGAGAGGACAGGAGGTGAAGGCTGGAAAAAGAGGAGGGAGCAACACGGGGGTTCATTGCTACTTCTGGAGTTGCTCACGTTCTTCAGAGCAGTGGCCTTTTTTCAAGCTCACATCATCCAATCCAATCTCCCCAGTGTGACCATGCCTTTTTTCACCTTTGAAGATGACCTAGAGAGAGAACGCACACACGGGTCAAGCCTCCTCTGCTCCTGTCCAATGTCTGCTCATTTACCAAAATAAAGGCAACCTTTCCCCAAAACTAAATAGTAAGCTTAACAGAAGGAAAGACTAGAACAGAGTTGCCAGTGTCACCGATGCTTGCCTTTTGGTAGGAATTTAAGTCATCAGTCGACTGTTCACCAGATCACCTTACCCAGAATCAGTTCTTCTTTGAAAAGTCATTCTAAACAATAGACTAGTTACATTTAGGAATGATTATGAAGCGGAGACTTTGTCAAAGATTACCAAGGTCAGAAGAAAAGAGTGGGATGGAATATAATGGTGTAGAAATTAGGAGCCAAAGATCTGAAAGATCACAATCATGCAGCCTATCTTAGATGTTTTCCAAGTTTTGTTGCTTAAAATGGAGCAGAACCAAACACCCTGATGCAATCACAGCCTTGGTCACTTATGTAAAGACCATTTTATCTTGCATTTTATCTTCTGTAGAGTATCCTTGCTCCTTTTAAAACAGAAATCTATGTTAGGGTGTGAAACAACTTACTGTTTTTTATCTCCAAACAATGTAAATATTGAGAGAAAATTTCAGAAAAATAGTAAAACAAAATCCAATTCTCTGATAAAAGCTGTCTTCAAGGACTCCATCCTTTCTTTTTAAAGCAGTTTCTAGAAACTATACATCTAGTTATAGATGCAGAATCCCCTAATAATTTTTATAAGTATCGCCATAAAGACGACACATTTCCCAAATACATTCACTATTTCAGTGGGGTGTTATAGATCTTTTATTGCCACCTATAACTTGATTACTTCAGATAAAATTTATATATTCCATCGAAGCTTTCCCCACATCCTGTCCTGAATAGAATAATACTTTCCAAACATATTGTTCTGGTTCCCACCCAAGGCTGCTTGACTATGATCTCTGAGCCAAAGAGGGGGAAAAAAAGACTTTAAAGAAACATTTAAAAAATAACCCACTTTAGGGTAGCTCATGGTGCTCATAGTTTGAAGTACAAGGAGTTTGAGTAAAAGGAAAAGCAGGTTAAGTCCACCACAACCCCCACCTTTTGAAGTTTTTGTTAACTTTTGTTAACTTTTGCAACTCCTAGTTTTTTTTTTTTTTCCATTAAAAGTAGGGGCTGTTCACCAGGGTCAGGGGAGAGGTGGTGATCAGAGGTGGCCGTGAAGAACATGTATGAAGGAGCACGGGGTTAAAGAAAGAAGCAAGAGGCAGGGTCACCGCGCCTGGAAAATGCAACAGCCTCCTGCCTGAATTCAGGAAGAGAGGAGGAGGCTTCCACTGCAGACCCCCGAGTTCTCCTCTGAAAGGAAAACCTCCCCGGTTCTGCGTCCCTGGTGGGTCTACTTACGCTCTTGATGTCGGCCCCTCGCAGGGTGATGTGCGTTTGCCTCCAGCCATGGCCACCATTTCTTCCCCACAGGGCTGCTCCGTGGGCACCGTGTTTTCTCACTAACACCTGGAGCGTGCCGGAGTGCAGCCCCGTCACCTTGTGCCTGAATGACAGGCACAGGTCCCCTGCATGCAGGAGGTGGCCGAGGGGGAGCAGCAGGCGGGCGGCCCTTCCCAGCGGGCCTTTGGCTGCTGAGACTGTCAGATACTGTCCACCTGCAGGGGAAGAGCAGGGCCGTGTGTGCGCATGCGCTCAGGTGTCTGCTGGCACCAGGGCGGGGACTGGCGCTTCACTTCTGTCCTGGTAAGCCTCAGGCTGTGCCAGTCATTTGTAAATAATTGCAGACTTTTGAAGGAGGAAGACAGGACTTATCTCTATGACTGTCTTAAATTCTGTGGTTTTCTATTAACAGAGAACCTTTGCTCATGAGGGGCACAGATTATGCCAAGAATGCCTGCAATAGTAATCTTAATGCTATAAATATTTCCAGTTGAATATGATCAGACACACACAGGCAAACACACACTCACCACCTCTTGATCCGCATACATCTACTGCCTGCCTGGTGTGGTGGTTGCCTTAAGTTGCCAGGGAGAATTTCCTAGGTGGATTTTCTACTTCCCGGCAGTAGAGCCGATGGTGATTTAAAGGGACACTAGATCTGATTATTCTCGCTTCTCCCCACTTAAAAAAAAAAAAAATCTCTCAAGGGAGAAGGATCATTTACAAATGAGTTCACTGTGGTTCTCATACCTGACCTCAAGAAGCAGCAGAAATGTTCTGGGAACCTGCCACCCTTCCCAGAGCATCAGTATTACTTGGAGGCAAATAGTTTAAAACATGTTTATATGAAAACAAATCCATAACAATGCAATTAATATATACAATTTCTATTATGTATACATGAATACAAAATGTTAATAAAATCTTTCCCTTTGGAAAGGTCACTTTGATGATCTTGGATCCTCAAGGCTACAGCTTTTGCTTCCCCCTATTGTTAGAGGAACTGCAATTAAGGGGGAAAGATTTGAGCAGCAGTGATGTGGGAGGGGGTGCTGCTTCTCAGGATAGGGAAAGCTGCAAGTCATATTTTGAAACTCAGTCCGTGTACAAATGACATTCCCCTCAGGCTGTTTTATTGCAACCAACTGAAAAACACACTGATGTCTCAACACTGACTTGTCCATAGGAAGAATGTGGCTGCAATGCTAAACATGTGTATCTGTTTTGGTAGAAACACCACTTACATTTCATTGGAGATGATTTCTTAACACAAACTGCACAAGACATGACAAGGTTTGGGATGTTATTCTGCAAGTGACTTCTCCTCTACCAAGTCCCCTCTGGGCCTTTAAAGACCCAAAGAGGTGACCTGGGTGTACCTGTGCAAGTGCTCCATGAGGAGCATCTCATTCAGCCTGCTAACAAGCCTTGAGGTGAACACCTCTTAGCTTCTGCATCTGCAGACAAGCCTGAGGTTTTGAGAGGTGAAGTCACCCAAGGTGTCATCCAGCCACTGTGTAGCTGAGTAACAGTTTGAGTTCAAAACTGCTTGAATACCTGTTCAGCATGGGAATCACGTATCTCCACAATTCCCTCCTCCAGGAGACTATGAACTCTTTGTTGTAACCAACTTCTCCCCTAAACCCCGTTGCATTCCTAATACATGGTAGGTGTTTAATGCCATTTGTTGAATTAATGATGTTCCAAGAATACAGCAAAAAACAACAGAGAAATAAGTCCCTGAGTCATGTACTTGACTCACCAAAACAAACACAATTTTTTGTACTCCTTCCACCTCTCTCTTCCTCAAATGAATCCAAACAATATTTTGAGCCAAAATATTTAGATGGATTTAGAATGTCTCCCTGTTAGTCAGCTTTTTGAATCATCACAGGTATTTTGGTCAAGACAAAGATATAAGGTTATTACAGTTAATCTGTAATATTTAAGAAAACAAGGATTATCTTAAGTCCCTGTGGAATGGATACTATCACCATACCAGATACTGCCTGCAAACAAGACAAGCTAACAAAAACCAAGGAATCCTATGAAGAGTCAAATAATCCTTTTATATAGATACTTCAAATTCTATAAATGAGGTTACAATTGCTCTCCCCGTATAGGGCTACTTTGTGGCCACTAGGAATTTTTTATTTTGTTTTGTTTTTTAACCACAAAGAATTTTTTCCCTTTTTAATAAATGGAGCTATTACAACTTTAGAATGGTAAGGGAAAAGTGATTGAGCATTCCAAACAAACTACCCTATTAAATATTTTCACTTCTGATTACAAAATACTGGTTTAAATATAAAATTACATTTATTTTCATGGATTCAATTTAAAGCATCACAGTATCTAAAGTTGGTTTTGGTCAATAATAGATGCCAGATATACAGGTGATAAAATTTTAATTTCAAAGAGATAGGAAATGATATCTGGACAAGGTTACTTACTACAGCATTGTCTGAACTATCCAAAGGCTGGAAACAACTGAAACGTCCCTCAGTGGATGGCTGTTTAAATACGTTTAAGGAGTAATGGAGTAACCACCATTAACAAGAGTGAGGGTGCCCTGTATGTGCTGATACAGAACAATCTTCAGCAGCAACAGCTAATACTATTTTAATGGTAACTCTGGGCCGGGGACTGCCTTAAATGCTTTACATATGTTTAGCAGACACTACTGAAGTAACTTAACTTGCTCAAGATCAAAGCTAGTAAGTGGTGGTGCCAGGTTACAGCCCAGGCTTCCTGGCTTCAAAGTCCACACTCATGTTAACTCTTAAGATAACACCGTTAAGTGGAAGAAGCAAGGTACCGAAGAGGGGGCTGTTGTGTGGAAAAATCTCTCTCTGGAAAGGTAACCAAGAAACTGGCTGCATCTGGCAGCCAGGGTTAGGAGGGAGCTTTTCTTTTCCTGTTTTCAAAATAATGTATTTCAAAATAATGTTTCTTAATGCTACAGTAGACATACTTGTACATACATGCTAGCATATAATTTTATATTTAAATGAATTCCCTGTAGCTCTCAGTAGCAGGCTGAGTCAGTTGCCCTTAACTCTTGATTCCCAGAGATTAGGGTTCCAGGAAAAGGGTCCCAAGTTTAGTCTTGACGCTACAGGAAAAGGACATGTATTCAGGGTCACAGCAACAAGTCTATAGCACAACATCACATCTGTCAGGAGCACACACTCCCTAGAGGATGGATTAATTTCACTAAGTCACAATTAAGTTCAAGACTGAATGTGATAACAAAATCTAATCAGCACGAGGAAAGCAGCTAATAAATGCACTTATTTTGCAGCTGTTTCTCAAAATTGCAAGTTTGTTTAATTAAGGTTTGTCTTAGAGATATTAGTATCTAAGAATATTTGCAAATCTGGATCTTGCATAAGAAATACACAACATAAAAATCAGTCATAACTGCAGAAATCCAAACATATGTTCCCTTACAAATGGTATAATCTAGATAGAAAGAAGCAAAAAGCAAACAGTTTGGTAATTAGAATAATCACACAAAAGTGATTGATTAAATTGCTTATAGTCTTTTTCTGGCCTTAAGCATGTGATATACACACAACCTCACCTGGACTTCCTAGAAGAAAAGTAGGCTCAGAAAGTAAGCTTCAGTAGTGTTTATCATCTGAGTGTGTTAGAATCTGTATATGGTCAGAATTTCCCAATATGTGCTAAAAAACAAAACAAAACAAAACAAAAAAACCCATCTGCAGTTATGCCCTGACATATAAGCTGTATCATCTTTGGTCTTCTAACCACCTCTTCCAACTCTGTCATCTTTGGACTTCCCATCCATTTTCCAAGATAGAACTCTGCTCTCTGATTTCCGTGGATGACCTGGGATGTTCCCTTCTGGTTCAGAGGCTCCCAGGGCTCGAATCCAACCCTTGTCCAATTCTCAAAACAACACCTTGTCATGTGTTGCCCAGTCCAAGGTCCCCACTGACAGCCCCCTGATCTCTCTTTAGACAGCTCTGACTATGGGAAAGTTCTGATAGTGAGCAAAGGTCAGCCCCCCTGTAAGTTTCTACCTACGGATTCAAGTTCTTATCCCCTTGCGGTCACAGAACAACGGAGATAGATGTTGCCGGTCATGTATTTGAAAAGCTGCCCTGTTCCATTATTTCTACTCCAGACTAAACATTCTGGGTTCCTGGGTTTCTTACCTGTTTTTCTATAAGCTTTGAGATATCTTTCTATCAAGGTCATACTCTTCTGAGTCACCGACAATTACCTCTTTTCTCTGACTGGTAAGAACCAAAGTGTATTTTGCATTCTAGAAAAAAATACCTATTTCTATGCAAATGACCCAACTTTCTGGCAGCAGTGACACAGGGTTCACTCACATTGATTTTATCCATTAAAACTCTAAGTCTTTCACACTTACTGCTAAGTCACATCCTTGCACTCCCACAGTTGTGTGGGTGGTTCAAGAGCTACACTATGTATTCATCCCCAGGAGATGCCGCCTCTTAAGTGTGGCCCACTGGTCTAATCTTTGGAGGGTGTTTGTGTCAGCACACACAGTTGCTTTCTCCCATGGCTTTAAGTTATCCACAGATTGGTTAGTACGCCTTCAACATCCAGTTCATCCAAGCTGTTGGCAGAAACCTGGAGCAACCCCAGAAAAGGGGCCAGAGCCAATGAGCAGGAGCTGTCTAATTACCCAGGCAGCCACCATTCCTTTCCACTTGTTCTGTATTATCACAGCCAAAGGACCGTTTCAGACCTTTTTCTGTCTACCATTCTAACTGCCAATCCTCTTTTCATTTTCCTCTTGGAGGGCAAGTGGATTTGGTGGGGGTGCAGGGGTCGGGGGTGGAGGGGGGGGGTTGGTCACAGCAAATTTAAATATTTACATATGTGATGAATAATAAAAACTATTGAAAAGTACTAAATTGGTTCTAAAAGACAGTATTTAAATTCTAAAAAGTCAAACATTTCACATGGGCTGTTTACAGACAAGTGCAATGAATTCTGAGTTGAGTGTGAATTACTCTCCCCAGTGTACCTTACTTAGAACAGTTATTCATTACGCTTATGAGCATTATTCACCATTTTTTCACATCAGGTTGCTAAAGATCCTTCCTTCTATAGCACACTACTCCAGATCAGTGGTCACTCAAATCTCCAGGCCTGAGACTTGCTAATCATATCATGTACACAATCCCAGGACAGGGAGGCCAGGCTGGATGGGGCCAACCTCAGTAATGCTGCAGGGGTTGTGGGCACTGAACTGCTGAGGTGGCTGCATAGGCAGGATAGAGAGGCCTGGATGGGAAGTCTGTTCTGTAGCTCTGTAGCCTTAGGAAACTGATGTAACCCCTGGGCCTTTGTGAAATAAAAACATTACTTCCACAGGGTAGATAAGAGGATTAAATAAAACTGAGATGATGAATGAGTCAGGACTATAGTACATATCAAATAAATGTTGATTTCTCCCTTATTCACAGTTATCTATGACATTAATAATAATGTCATCAGTCTCAGAGCTAACCTTAAGTGAGAATGAGAGAGAATGTACTGGTATGTGTGTATGTGAGGTTAAAAATTATTTTATAGTTAAATCTAAAAATCCCTCTGAATTTATTGCGTACTTATTTTTTAAGTGAAACAGTTAGTCGTTCAGTCGTGTCTGACTCTTTGTGACCCCATGGATTATAGCCTGCTAGGCGCCTCTGTCCATGGAATTCCCCAGGCAGGAACACTGAAGTGGGTTGCCATTCCCCTCTCCAGGCAATCTTCCCAATCCAGGGACTGAATCCAGGTGTCTAACATTGCAGGCAGATTCTTTACCATCTGAACCACCAGGGAATTTTTTAAAAGCTTACCTCAAATTTCATTTTTTAAATATCTCTAACATTTCAGTCTTAGGGGATCTAATGAATATATTTTGGCCCCCAATCTTTAGTAACTTGCTACTCAAAATGTACATGAGGGATGAACCTGAAAAGTATCCCCAGGAAGTATGAGAAATGCATGAAAACCTACATTTTAACAAGGTCTCCGGCTGATTTGGTGCATACTGACCACTAAGAAGAGCTGGTTTTAATAGAGCATATCCTCAAGCTAACCTTTACATGTTCTGTGCTCTATCTCTATAGCTGGGATAGTATTGAGGAACTAGGCTTTTAAAGCAAGTAACTTTTTTTTATTCTTTTTTTCATGATTTTCATCTTTCATTCCCTAGTCTAGAATCGGGAGTGTAAAAAGGAAAAAAAAGAACCCAAACTTCTCACCCTTCCGTTAAGTTTGACTCACCCATAAAAGACTAACTACTAAAGGGAGGAGGGGAAAACCAACAATAATATGTAGCTTTGTTTCCTGAAGCAAGATGACAAAACATGTTGTAATTTCTGAAACTTTAGATTTGTAGGACATGTGTAATTTAAAAGTCTTAATTTTCCGAGTGTCTATATTTACATCTACCTTTCCAATAACATTCACTTGTAGAAAAAGTGGTGGTAATTTATAACAAATTTGTCCAATATCCAAATTAGACTGAAAATTAGATTGTGAGAGAGATCTACAACTTCACAGAAATTTCCACTGTTTCCTTCTACTATTTCTTAAAGAAAGACATAATCAAGAAAACAACCAGGGACTATATGATGGCTGCTGTACCATATTATTTTTATCCTTGGGCAGGGGGCACTACACATAACTTTATATGTTAGAATGAGTCTACATGTTTTATATTTACACCAAGCTGTTTTGAGAGAAATTAGCTGGCCTTTTAATAAATTGCTTGTCTACTTATAATTCTAATTGCTAGCTAACAAATTCAGTTCACCTAAAAAAATGGAAGATGAATGCTGGACACACGTTCTTTTCTACTGAGTAAACAGAGAGCTGTGTCGCAGCATCCTTGAGTAGCGGAACTGGGTCCTCAGATAGGACCCAGCTGAAATGTGTACTAGAGTTAGACGAATGGTTTTACCTGCTGGATCCCTCACTGGTTCCCAGTGCACGTCACTGTCTTTTTCCCGGATCCATCCACAAAGCCCATGGTCAAAATTACAACTGTGTATCAGAACACCTGCAAGGAAATTACCAGAAAGATGAGTAGACCACAAACCCAAGGGCTAACAACAACAAAAGTCTTGAGAACTAGGAGTATCTGTCCAAGTGTTCTCTCCTGTCCACATTTAAATATCCCACCAGAAGGTCTGTCCATGAGATCAAAAGGAAATCACATGAATCCTTTCTCAGCACAATGGTGCATCAGTGCTCAGCTGTAAAAATAGAACACACCATTGCTGCCAAATTATGACCTTGTTACATCATCACTTATAAAATATGACTTCCTCCTCAGCTTAATGCTGCTTCAATATTTTTTAAAAGAAGATAATGACGATTCACTGTTTTGCTCAACTGATCTAACTACAGGGGAAACCAAGTGGTAAAAAAAGAAGAAAAAAGTACCATTTTCTCAGATGTGACCAAACAATCTACAATTTAAAAGCTGTTTTACTTAAAGCTGATTCATGTTGTTGTAAAGCAGAAACTAACACAACATTGTAAAGCAATTATCCTCCAATTAAAAAATGTTATTCTAATGAAATAGAGGGGAATAGTGTCATTATAACAGTACTAAGAATATAGGGATCTACCTGGATCATCCTTTGCTTCATCATCTGCACTGACTCCTCTTTCAATTTCAAATATTTCAAACAAGTCATTTGAAGGCTGCCGTGGAACTGCAAGAGAGATGCATTTTGTTCAGTTTTAATGAGGCATTGACAAAGAGGCATTACCTTTAACAATGGGGGAAAGACGTAGGTATTACACTCATCTGGAAACTCCAAAATATTTCATCACAGTTCACATGAGGATTCATGAAGTTTGTTCTGGAGAGATAACATTTTTCTGGGTACAGTTTTAATAAATGGGTTTCAAAGCTTCTAAAATTCAACATACATTAAAAAGTATCTGGAAAATACATTTTAAAACAGCTACCAATTTCTAGCAAAATATCTCTATGAAATTCTAAAATTTGTCTATGAAAGATACATTATGGACTCTAAGGCTGTTTTAATGGGCGGTGGGGATGCCTGTAATTGCAGCGAACGGTTTAACTTTCTAACCAAAGCATGAACTCGTCTCCAGTGAACTCCGCATCTGCGATAGGCTTCAGGGCTTAAGCAGGATCCCTGGCTCCTTTTAGATCAAATCCAAACCCCTTAGCACAGAGTTCACAATCCACCCCCTAAAACACACAGTACTGCCCGAACATGCTGTCCTGTTCACCTCTCTGACCCCCTGCCCAGCCCGGGATGCTCTTCTTCCTGCTAATTAACCAATCTAACCTCCCCTCTCTGTTACAAAAAAAAAGTTTTTTTAGTCGCTCAGGCATGTCTGACTCTTTGCGATCCCATGGACTGTAGCCTGCCTGGCTCCTCTGTCCACGGGATTCTCCAGGCAAGATCTCTGTTCAAAGCTCAGCATAAATACCACTGGCCGGGTGAAAACTCTAATGTTCTGAGTGAATTCAACTCTTCCCCACTGTACTCGGAAGGTTCATATTTACATGCTGCTATTCCACTCTTTCCTAAAGAACTGCAGTCATTTACACACATGTGCGTCTCTCCCTCTGCTGGCTTCTGAAGTCCTGGAGGGCATCAATCATGTCTTATTCATGTGGCATTTCCAGGGCTGAAACAAGTGACAGGCATTCAATAAGTGTTTATTGAGTGAATGGGAAGATCTTGTCAGAAGCCCATGTACACTTTAAAAATGGATTCATATCCATTTATTTACTTCTTCAATGTACATCTAACTGCCACACGTATGTCAAGCCCTGGGGGAGGTCCTGAGGAGACAGACTGCACAAGAGCAAGAAGGATCTGGCCCCCTCGGAGCCTGCATTCTAATGGGAGAGGCAAATTTTAAATGTAGAATTTAGGACACTACAACTCCAAATTCTAATGAAAACTAGCATGGAAAAGCACCAGATGATGTCAGGGAGAGTAGCTGGGCTGGGAGTGGAGAGTGTGAGAGAATGCTGGTGGTAGTGGAGGGGATTCTTGGCCCAAGACCAAGGAATCCTCCCTTTTCTTTGCCAGAACTTAAATTAATTAGCTCTATTTTTATAAGGCAGGGAGGAAAGATGTAGAACACCATGGAACAGACATCAGTCAAAAAAGTTCTTTTTCAATAATGTTCCAATGATTTTTAGCAATAATTTTTAAAATTAAGTAACAAACCCATAATACTTGCCCTGATTTTTTTAGCTTACTACTTTTGAAGTTTTTCTTTTCTATTTTTTTTTGTGGAAGTCTAAACACTGAAGCCCCTTCCTCAGCTCCACCCCTCCGCCCCCCACTCACATACACCCATCTGAAATACAGCATCAGATGGGTGGAAGAAGAAAGGCTAGTTAATGGACAAGATCTCGGGACAAACTGATCACAAGCGCCCTTGGGGAGGCCACTTTTACACCCAAATGACTGACAGCAAAGTCGTCCAATTCCAGCTTTCCTTTCCTCATCTGAGGTTCTGAGAGGCAGTCCGCCTCTTACGACTAGAAATATTACAGGGTTGTAGGCACACATGTTTCATTTCTCATGACATAGAGAGTTTTTTTTAAAAAAAACCAAATCCATAAAACAATTACTTTTTTGTTCCCTTCTCTTGTTATAGAATATACAAATCATCTCTGGACTGGAATAGCTCAAATTTGACACTACCATATTTTAAGGGCATTATGCTGGGAGGGATTGGGGGCAGGAGGAGAAGGGGACAACAGAGGATGAGATGGCTGGATGGCATCACTGACTCGATGGACGTGAGTCTGAGTGAACTCCAGGAATTGGTGATGGACAGGGAGGCCTGGTGTGCTGTGATTCATGGGGTTGCAAAGAGTCAGACACGACTGAGCGACTGAATTGAACTGAACTGATGAAGGTTTATCAGCCCCCGTTTCTCTAAATGAAGGACGTCAAATGATAAGGAGAGTCTTGGTGCAGAGGGAAGGACAGGACAAAGGCTTCCTGGCACAAGGGCCTGTTTTACCAAGGAGGTCCTCTCTGAGCAACCACTGATCAGTCTGAGAGGGAAAGAAGGTGGAACCTTCCAAGCTAAAAGCCAAGTGCTGGAGACGGGGAAGAGCGAGTATTTAAGGCAGTGAGTATGAAGAAGGTGCTTGGAAATATGAGAGAAGGGTATTCACAGTGTCTGGAGGATGCTCAGAAATGAAGAAAGTGGGAGGGATGGAGGTTAAAAGTAAGGGATGAGACCACACGTTTGGAAAACAGCCACTCAGAGAATTAGTCATCTAACAACTTGTCAAGTGCCAGATGGTTCATTAGTATTTTAGGCACTTCGTTTCCAAGAACCATTTAATTTAGCAGTGGATGGTCATGCCCACCTTCATTGCAGTTCACCGGGAAGTATGCCAAGGAATTTAGACCTAAGATGCTCAGCAGCTATTAGTTCTTACAATTGTGTGTGCTGCAGTCTGTGGCTCTGCTAAATTATTCAACGAGTCCTCCTTCCTTACACACACCAGTATGGACTGAAGTGTCCCACTGAAGTGTCAAGAGAAGGTTCACTACCCACCCCCTGGTATATTTTACAGTTTATATAAAACTTTAAATGAAATGATTTCCACTATGTACAAGAAAAACAAATGAACAAAGAAAAAAACAGACTAGAAAAAAGTGATGAGATATACACTCCCATGCTTCACACTTACATGGTCAATTAATATATGACCAAGGAACCAAGAGTCTACAGTGTGGAAAGAACAGTTTCCTCAATAAAAAATGTTGGGAAAACTGCATGGCCACATGCAAAAAAAAAAAAAAAGTGAAACTGGATCATTATCACACACACAAAATGACAGAATGGGTTAAAGACTCCCCGGGGAACAGGGGGCTGACCAGAAGACAGATGCATGAACATCTCTGAGAGGAGCTGCTTACACTGTGACCTGCAGGATGAGTTACTGTGAGCTGGTGCCCTAGAGACTGATCAGGTATGAATGTGAACATCATTCCAGGGGCAGAGCTCACGAGGGTGCTGGAGGCGGTGGTGGAGAGGGGAAGTAGGGAGGACTCCAAATAAAGCGAGAGGTGCAGGCAGATCCTGCAGGGCCTTTTACAGCACTGTGAAGACTGTGGACTTCATTCTGGTTGAAACTGAAATCTCGAAGATTGTAACAGAGGAGTGCCAAGATCAGGTACAGCATTCTGGCTGGAGCGTAGAGGATGAACAGGGGGGAGTGGCTGTCAAAGGGCAGTTAGGACCACAATTAACACCAACCAAAGAATGTTTTCATATACTATTTAGATAATTTCCTAAAACCTTTTCTTCCATTAGTCAATGTTTCATCCACCAAAACCTACTTCTTATAATCTTATGAACTAAAATAAAGAGAAGGAACAGGTACTGAAGCAAGCGAACAGACGGATAAAATGTGGTTGGATGGGGCTCAGGGGCCCAGGATGTTCCCGATGGCTGGGGGACACAGGAGCCCTGAAGCCTGGGAGAAGAACTGGCCACACAGATAAGCAAAAAACCTCTCAAAAGGAACTCTGCCCTGGGATGTTCTATTAAGTATATTTTCCTCAGGGATAATGGTATTAATATATAACCTGTTTTCATAAATGAGGTTTCCCCAAGAGTCAACTGAATATTTTTACCAAAAAACATTAAAAGTAAGCACAGTGACATATATACTCTACTTTGTATAAGTGTTAGTTGCCTAGTCGTGTCTGACTCTTTGTGACCCATCCGGCTCCTCTGTCCTTGGAATTCTCCAGGCAAGAATACTGGAGTGGATTGCCACTTCCTCCTCCAGGGGATCTTCCCAACCCAGGGACTGAACCTGGGTCTCCTGCATTGCAGGCAGACGCTTTACCAACTGAGCCACCAGGGAAGCCCCTAAAGCCTATGTATAAAATAGACAACTACTGAGAACCCGCTACACAGCACAGGGAACTCTGCTCAATTTCCCGTGGTTACCTAAACGGGAAAGAAACCCAGGAAAGAGATTCATGTACACAGATAACTGATTCACTGTGCTGTAGCAGAAACTAATGCAACACTGTAAAGCAAGTCAACTCCAATTGAAAAAAAGGTAAGCCCAGTGAAGGAAATGTAAATATTATCCCGCACACCTACTACCAGACTTCTTTCAAAGAGTAACTACTATAGCAGAATGTAAGCACAATTTATTAAAGGTAGGTTTACAAATTCTGTTTCTGTTCCAGGGTGGCTCCCATGACATTACCCAGGCCAGTTTTGGCATTTGTTGCAGGACTAGAAGATTAAAGATAACACTGTCTTAAATTCTTTCTATACTTAGCGGTTTAGTTCATCTGGAGAAAATGGTACATATGTAACTTCCCTAATATTCTGAAGGCTCTTTCTTGTGGCAGAAGTGGGCATGAATGACAAGGGTTTTAAGAGACTATCTCTCACCTCTCTCTGCTCCCCTCCTCCTTTCTCCCCTCCCCTCCTCTCCCCCTGCCCCACTTCCCTCTCTCCCCTGTCCTTTCCTTCCTTCTCCAGATGAAGAACATACACAGTACAGCTTTAAATCACCAGAGGGAAGCAAATAAAAAGATTAGAAAAGAGATCTGAAATTTCCTTAACTACCTTAGAGAAAATTCTCAGTCGTCTACCGATCACTAACAAAATGCAAAGGGTTGCTGAGCTCCACAGAAATAAGCCTCAGTGTGCCAAAGCTTTCACTGTGGGAAAAATCCCCAAAGTTCAAAAGACACCTTTGGGCTGAGAGTAAAGAGTAGAACTGGGAAAAATTAAATCTCTAGTGAAAGGTAGGAACATAGACACAGCTAACAATAATCAGCCCCATTTTTGTAACTTCCCTTTCTCTTCTAGTAAGGTTGCAGGATGACTTGAAGCACTTGCCTAGAGCCACACCAGGAGAAGAGAATGTCTAAGAGATGGCTTTTCTCTAAGTATGACCATAAGAGTGATGACTCATCTTTTCTAGATCACAGATCACTGGACAAGGAATGTGGAGGCAAAGAACAAGGAAGAGAGGAGTGGTGGGAGGCAAAAGACAGCATCTCAGACTCCTTGCCTTTCATCCCCACTCTGTAATCTCTGAAGATCCCTAGGTTTTACCACCAGAAACGTTTTTTCCCTTTGCTTTCCTATAAGCCAAAGGAAGTTAGAAGGTGAGGCCTGAGTCTGAGCCCTAGAACAGAGCACAGGTGGTACCATAGCCGACTCTCTGACTATTGCTGCCTGGATGAGCACAGCACCAATACCCTGGGTGACACAGAAGCCCACCACTGTGAGGGACAGGCCTCATGCCCTTGGGGCTAATGAATCACTTCAAAGGAAAAGGGAAAGCTTTTATTTCTGGTATTTAGAAGACCCATCATATAAGTTTCCCATCTACATAGATTCATCTCTGAAAAGGCTGTCGTCACTATTTGCTCAGTAAAGAAGTTGAGGTGATACTGTCTCTGTTTTAACATTACCACTGTTCAATTAGGTACCATAAATACCTAAAAAAATAAAACAGGATATTCCAATTACTTGGTCATAAGTAATGAAACATGATAAAAAGCATCAGAAAAATATAAACTCAAAACTAGAAGACAAAATAAGGCTGTGTTTTTATGAGTTAAGTGGGACATGTTTTCTTCACCATGTAAATGAATTCAACAATATCAATAGAAGTAGTACAGCTTTTGGGTATTGAGTTCTTATTGTATGCCAAACACTATGGTAAGAGTTTTACAAGCACTCTCTCACCTGATTTTCACAACAGCCCAATGAAGCAGATACTGTTATTACCCCCACCTACAGATAAGGAAACAAAGGCACAGGAAGATTTGGTAACATGCTGCAAGTCACAGAGTGGCTATGAGCATAGTATTTTTCATTACAACTCTAAATGTGCACAGCAACTCAACAAAAAAATCTGATCTCTGACTTTGCTCATGTTCACCAAGAACTCAATTTATACCTTCCGGAGAGAGCTATTTTTTTTTTAAACAGCCATCACAGGATCCAATTAAAATATAAATAAAATGCCTTGAAAACTTTCAGAATTCACAGCACTCGAACCTGACCTTCAAGCAGTCCTTCAAAACATTTGCTGAAATTTCATCTTCAGGAAGATGCCAGGCATCTTCTCCAGGGTCTCTCTAGGCCTTACGGTCTACTAGAAAGCAAACTAGTTTGAAGACCTTTTCACCCCTCAGCAGAAACAATCTTTTTACTCATCACCACACAGAATCAGAAAAGAGATCATATTTCCATGACTATGGAACAATGTGATCACACCAGCCACAGACTCTGCAAAATCCGTAAAAGGGAAAAGAGAAAGAACTTGTGGACAGGAGGCAGCCAAGCAGCAATCATTAAAGTGCAAACAACTCTGTCTTACTGATGGTGCTCAATTGGAATTTCAGCACACAGTCATGATCTAGAGTATTACAGCAACAATGAGTCTGTTTTTCTGATATGGCCACTCTTAAAAGCCCCTGATACATATTACATTATATTCCATAATCTTTATTCTGCAACACTTTCCTTCTTGATATGGCCCAGATGCTATACACTATGTTTTAGGCACAAGTGTTAAATTTTAAACAACCATGTGTGCACGCTCCGTTGCCCAGTCATGTCCAAATCTTTGTGACTCCATGGACTGTAGCCCATGAGGCTCCTCTATCCATGGAAGTCTCCAGGCAAGTAGACTGGAGTAGGTTGCCATGCCCTCCTCCAGGAGCTGTTCCAGACCCAGGGATAAAACCCGAATCTCCTGCATCTCCTGCACTGCAGGTGGAACAACCCACAGCTGGCTTTGTCTCCATTCAAGGCATGGTTTTGCTGTACTGAGTTGTCATTGTGTTTTAGGGAACCCTACTCTTTGGTAAAGAACTTGCCTGCAATGCAGGAGACCCAGGTTTGATTCTTGGGTCAGGAAGATCCCCCGGAGAAGCAAATGGCAACCTCCTCCAGTATTCTTGCCTGGAGAATCCCATGGACAGAGGAGCCTGGCGGCTACAGTCCATGGAATTCTAAGAGTTGGACATTTTTAACATAGTCTCTGTCTGATTTATATACACACTGAAGACTGAGACATGCCTCCCCAGAAAGTCCAATCTAGTTAATGTGTGGATTAGGACTCTACATCTTAAATAAGTACCCTAAATCACTCTGGTTCAACTGGGCTTCTGGTAACACTCTGAGAAAAATCTACTTTCTGATCCCAGTGCTATTATATTCCTTGCAGAGCTTTCTAGCTAAAACTGGACAAATCTGACATGCTCAATTATAAACAAATTTTGAAAGGTTAAAAATAGAAGTTAACAAAACTTTGAGTTTTTAAAAACCAGCAAGTTCTAATAAAGTTAACATGATTCACCATCAACATTCCCTGGGGTACTTTTTCAAAACACAAAACTCTCTTGCTAGGAGGGTGGGATTCTACAGAAGACAATGAAGGACAGAGAAGCCTGGCATGCTTGGGGTCAGTTGCAAAGAGTTGCACACGACTTAGCAACTGAACAACAACAACCACCCTCTCCTAAGGAAAGACTGTTGTAATAAATTACTGTGACCAGTGACAGGGGGAATGGGAAGATTAAAAATCACTGCATGAGGATAACAAAAAGGCAATGAAAATCACCCCAAACATCAAGAACTGGATAGATCCATGGTTACTATTTTGGTCTTTTTTCTTCCAGACTTTTGTATTCATCCAGACATAGGAAGATGTGTATTTTATACCTAATTGGGATCAAATGGTATACCGAGTTCTGTATATTCTCTTTCACTTAACATTTTTATAAATTAAGTACTTTTCCAAGTCAGTGAACATTTTTTAGAAAAAGAAATCAATGCATAATATTTCACTGTATTGCTAGACTGGAATTGCATTTTTCCCTAACGTCCTTTACTTTGGGTTCTATATAGCGTTTTTCCTTTTTTCTCTGCTCTGGGATCCCTCCTACCTGCTCTGATACCAGGTTTTTGTCTTTGGTGTTCACTTGGTCTCCAACCTTTTAGCAATCCCCTGCAGCATACCTCTGATATCCAGGCAGGCAGCCCACCAGTTAAATCTGCCTTTCTTGCTCTAAGTCTGCCCGGTAATTTTCTGTCCTCCCTACACCCCCTTACTACATCCCCACCAGGCTCTTTGAGTCCAAGATCAACCCAGTAGTTTCAGAAACCACATAAATGACAGCTAATGGGATAAGGCTATTGGGTTTGTGGTCTCTAGAAGTCTTAGTTCAACCCAGCCTCATCTGAAGTGGCCTATAATGAACTCTGAGCCCAACAGTTAAATAATCCCATGGTTAAATCCATTTGGGAAATGATGCACCTTCTATGCCTCTTCAAGAGATTCATAATGACCGGTAGCATATTGAAAAGTCCTATACTTAACAAACCTATTTAAGTTGACTAAACCTGCAGGCTTACTCAGTTGCTCAGTCATGTCCGACTCTTTGTGACCCCATGGACTGTAGCCCAACAGGCTCCTCTGTCCGTGGGCTTTCCCAGGCAAGAATACTGGAGTGGGTTGTCATCCCCTCCCCTCCAGGGGATCTTCCTAACCCAGGGATCAAACCTGAATCTCTTGTGTCTCCTGCGTCGGCAGGCAGATTCTTCACCACTGTGTCACCTGGGAAGCCCTGACGAAGCATAGGATCTCTCAAATTTATTCGACTTCAGAACTTTTTAGGTATACACTTACCTAATATCCCAGAAAACTAACGTTCTATGAAACACTTTGAAAAGCATCGGTCTGTCCCATTAGTGGAGGAACAAGAATTTAATGCTGTATCAGGTAACTTTGAAAGCAAAAGTGTTAGTCCCTCAGTCATGTCCAACTCTTTGCAACCCCACAGACTATAGCTCACCAGGCTCCTCTGTCCATGGGATTCTCCAGGCAAGAATACTGGAGTGGGTTTTGCCATTTCCTTCTCCAGGGGATCTTCCCAACCCAGGGATCAAACTCAGGTCTCCTGCATTGCAAGCAGATTCTTTACCGTCGGAGCTACTAGGGAAGCCCATCAGGTAACTTCAGTGCTGCTTAAAACAAGCTAGGGCTAGTCCTGCAAATATATCTGATTATAATTCTGTTCACACAATCTGAAAAACCTAGGGTTCCTCACATTGAAATTATTTTAAAAAATGTGCTTAATATTCCATATCATATATAAAAGTTATTGTCTTAATCACATATTATTTAAATGTTCCCCATCACAGTCATTCCTATAAAATACAACAATCTTTTACATTTCACAGTATTTAAAAATTCACAAACATTTTTACTTGTATTATGTTTGATCCCTGAAGCACTCTATGAGAATGTTAAATACCACTGCCATTTAACAGATGAAAACATTCAGGTAGAAAACACAGTAATCAGGCCAAAGTCACTGAACTCACATGTAATAGAGGTGAGAATCAAAACCATATCTTCTGATTCAATGTATTCTATCCTCAACAGTAGCTAAAAACTTCTCATTTTCATATGCCTCTGTCTTATATTCTTTTCCAATGTCTTTTGACTATTTCTCAGAATCATGCTTAAAAATTTAGAAGTATGTTAGATTTAGTTTTCCAGAGAATGTTTTATTTTAATAGCTACATTAAGCTTCATCAGCCTAAGAGAAAGATCATAAGTCTGAAATAAATTAGATTATTTGGGGATAGCCTGTAAGAATCAATAGTCTATTGAATAGTTGAGAAATAGCTGAATCCAATATAAAAATCCATTTCACTTCATTCAACAAATATTTCTGAGAGCCTACTCTGTCCCAGGCATTGTGTGACCCACCTCAGGGAAAACAACTGCTGATTAGATACCTGCCCATGAATCTGCACTATAACATACCTGGCAGAAGAACCTTAACACTATTTCAGTTCAACACCATTTATTCATTGGATACTTTCTTCATTTCTGGCACAATTATTTCTTGCTGTTGTTGTTGTTCAATCACTAAGTTGTGTCTGACTCTGCAGCCTCATAGACCGCAGCACATCAGGCCTCCCTGTCCCTCACTATCTCCTGGAGTTTACCCAAGTTCGTAATTTCTTAAGCCATCCTTACTCTCCACTGGTCTGAGAATAGACTTTGGCTCTCCTCATTTCATGAATTTTCAGTTGATGTTAGTTACAGCCACTGTTGGGCAGTCTCCAAATAGGCCCTTACTTCGATTGTATTTTTCTTTACATTAAAAGATATATATGTTTAGTGGAAGAGGTTGTTAAATAGAAGTTTTCTTTATATTATGAATTAAAATCTTAGAACCACTCCCTTACTTGGAATATATGCTATAGACTCCAGACAGCAAATTAAGAAGCTTCCAAAATATCCTCATCCATGCTAATTTAACCAGCAGCTATGACTGAAGATGAACTGAGAGTGGAATTTAATTTTTGGCAGGAGTATCCCAAAGCAGCCACACTATCTGCCGCATCCAACAGTCTTGGCATGGGATCAAGGTAATTCTTCCTGAGGGCAAGTCTTTAAGATCACAGTCTCTTAAAACGAGTGCTCTCAAACATCACTGGAGCCCTGCATCTCCCCAGTTTTATCCTGCTAAACGCTAGGGGTGAACGTCAATGTTATTTTTAAATTCATGTGTGTTGGTATAGAGAGGAATAAAGGGAAGAAAGAGACTATTAAAAAAAAATAACACATTAAAAGGCTCAAAAAGAGGTTGAACAAAGCAAATTTTATTCTAGTAATAAGGGGACAACCTCTTCCCCACTTTCAAAACTTCTTTACCTACAGCCTCTATCTCCACTGACACCCATTAAAAATCTGGAATCTTGAATCCAACCTGGTTCCCGTATAGATCTAACCACCAGTTTACAGTAAAGACAAGGGGTAGTTGGCCAGTTTTTCTTCTCAGTCCTTGGCTCAGCCTGCCGGTTTGCTGGGAGTTTATTGCATATGCTTTGCTGCTTCCCACCCTTGCGTCTCTGTTGTGCCCGTGAACCATGCCTCCCTTTTTTTAATCCCCTTTGCCCCATTTCACTCAAGAAGCCTCCCCATTCCCCAAACTGTCCCTGGCCAGTTAGGTACCCCTCTTCCCTACCTCCACTTCTCTCCCACTAACTAAGTACTACAGTTATCTTCGGGGCAACTGTCTTTTCCATCAGCGGGTATGCTTTTCTGTTTTACCTTCGTAAGGCCAGTGCCTAATACAGGGCCTGGCATTCTAAAATGTTTACTGGTTGAATGAATGAACACTTAGATTAAAAGTTAAATGGCATGTGCTATGTTAAGCTCCCCATCTCTGAAAGTTTTCAACTAAATCTGAATAGGTTAGGAGAATTCTCATACTGAATAGAAGCTATGATCTACTTATTCTTTCCTTTTCCACTCACATTCTTAGTTGCCCAATTGACAGACTTTTATATAGCTCTTTATAATATGTCACAATAGGGATATATGACTTATACTATGTATAACTGGTTCTTATTCAAGACATGGCCTGTGGCTAACACAAAAGACCACAAACAGCCAAAGCAATCCTGAGAAAGAAGAACAAGGTGGTCGGCACACACTTCCTGACCTTAAGGTATACTAGAAAGATACAGTCATCAATCAGTATGGTACTGGCATAAAAACGGACATTTAGACCAATGGAACAAAATCAGGAGCTCAAAAATAAACCCAAGCACATAAGGTCAAATAACATTTGACAAGGGACCCAAGAATACTTAAAGGAGAAAATTCAGTCTCTTTATAAATGGTGCTGGGAAAACTGGATAATAACAGGTAAAAAAGAATGAATCTAGACCCTTATACTACTCACAAAAATTAGCTTGAAATGAATTTAAGACTTGAACAAAAGACCTGAAACCACAAAACTCCTAGAAGAAAACAGGAAGAAAGTTCCTCAACACGGATCTTGGCAATGATTTCCTTTGATGGGACCTAAAGCACAAGCAAGAAAATAATAAGCAGGATGACATCAAACTAGAAAGCTGCTGCACAGCAAAAGAAAGCATCAACAGAGTGAAGAGACAGCCTACAGAATGAGGAAAAATACTTGCAAATCATATATCTGGCAAGGAGTTAGTATCTAAAATATGCAGGAAACTCATATAACTTTATAGCAAAAAAAAAAAAAAAAAACCACCACCAATAATTCAATTAAAAAATGGGCAAAAGACCTGGGTTCGATCTCTGGATTGGGAAGACCCCCTGGAGGAGGGCATGACAAGCCACTCCAGTATTCTTGCCTGGAGAATCCCCATAGACAGAGGAACCTGGTGGGCTACAGTCCATGGAGTCGCAAAGAACGGGACACAACTGAGTGACTCAGCACAGCACAGTATAAGTCAAACCATTATGCTGTACGTCCTTAAACTTCTACAATGCTGAATGTCAATTACATCTCAAAAGAACTGGAGGAAAAGTCCCCCCAAATGTGGCAGCATTTGTGACTTACTGAACACATCTCCTCGAGGTTTCTGAGTATCCGTCTGTATCTTGTTGTCAACTGTAATCTCTCTTGGAGACGTGGTGGCAACTGGTGCTACGGTTGTCAGTCTGGTGGTTGGTCTTTCCGGGGCTGTTGCTGGTGGAGGTGTTCTGAGTTCTGTGGGTGGGGGTGGAGGGGGTGTAGGCTCTGGCACTGGCTTTGGTGTAGGCCTAGCTGTTGGCTTAGAAGTGGGCCTGTCAGTCATGACGGGAGGCATGTATGGTGTCTTCAGAGGCCACCTAGTACTTCTGACATCAGGAATCCAGTTACCGTGTCCTCCATCGCCCTTTGAGATGGTACCATTTCCCTTTGGAACATGAATAGGACCTGAAGGTTCAATCATTACTCTTGGAATATCTAGAAGAGTAAATATATTTTAATTAGTGCATAACCATCTCTCCTTAAAAACAAAGATATCGACTTGTAAGAAGCAAACACATCAAAATACCTCATGCCAATGAGGCTTACTTTTTACATTTAGAATATTCCCCTAATGTAAGTCACGCTGTTTAAGAAGAAAAAAGCAAATACTAGTGTGTATATATAATATATACATATATATACTCAAACACATATCGCATAAACATATCTGGTGGATGTACAAAGAATTATATTGTGTTTCTAAAGTGAAATGTATCAAAACACAGTTTTAAGTATTTGTAAAGTAGAAAGAAACAAGAATCAATGAGATTTTTTTTTAATGCAGAGATATTCTAAAATTTTAAAGTATGAGAAATGTATATTTAGAGTCAATGTTAAATGTCCCCATGGTATGTGTATATTAGCAATATAAAATCGTGTTTAGAATTGTCTAAAGACTAATACTTTTCTTTTCCACACTTCATATAAATTCAATTCACACAAACACATTCTCACTAAATGCTCTATTTATTGTTTAATATTTGGCTTTCCTTCCCCTTTATTAATTTATACAATTGCTTTTTAGAAAAATGTCCAGAGATCATCTGTGGAAACTTTGTCCTTGATTGTATTCACCAAAAGGAATTAATATTTAATCTTTCTGGAATGATCTACTCCAGACTGGGCATATAACTACATGACCCTTCAAAAATCCTTTAATCCTGATTTTATGCTCCATGATCTTCAGTAAATATTTTACTACAGAAATTTTTAATTTATCTATTGCTGCATGAAATGTATGCTAAATTGTGGCCTTTGGTTTGTGAAACTTTCATCTTGGAGGGTATTTTTGGGTATTTTTTTCCATGTTTATCTACTAACATAGCCATACTACAAATAGAATGTATAAAGTTTTAAAAAGCAAAACAGTTCTGAACATAGAGAAAATAAATAAAGAAATGCTTTTTTAATAGCAGAATTGGAGGCATAAACCAGAGGAACAAAAATGTACAAAATATTCAGATTATCCCATCATTTTAGTCTAATGATAATGACAAACATAGATTTATTTCTGATTGTAACAAAATCAAATTCTCAGGAAGGGCTCTAAAATGCCTTACCTGCTAAAGAGAAGCTATTGAGAGAGTTCAGTCAAGGAACTCAATGCTTTTAAGATTAGAGTCTATCATTGAGTCTTTAATTTTTTAAAACACCTGAGCAAGTGATTTTTATTTGTGGAAATCAAAGACTAGTTTTACTAGCTATGAAAAACGATATTTCTTTGATACTTAATCTTGTTCCTTATCTTCTCTAGCAATGGCCTTTGTGTAACCCTGTACTTCCTGCTGGAATTCAGAGCTGGGAGAGAAGCATGACTCACACACACAATTCAGTCCATCGCCCTGGTATCCGTCTTTACATTTACACTTGTAGGACCCGTGTATGTTGTAACATCGCGCAAAGCTGCTGCACTGATACTGCCCAAGGGAGCATTCATCTATATCTGCATCAGGAAGTAGGAAAAGAAGAGGTTTATTTGGGAGATAAATAATGAGTCACAAAAAACACATAGTTTCAAAAAAAAAAAAAAGGCCTCTTTTTTGCAATGTGAATGTTCACGTAAAATCGCAGATAAAGGGAAGAAATAAAGTACATTTGCATCCAGAACTACTAGGGTTTGAATTTCACGTCTGCTTAATTTAATTGCCAGTAACCTCCTGTGCCCTTGACATCCCAGTCATCATCATAATTAAGAGATCTTTCCGCTCCACAGGAAAAACACAACACAATGCAATGGCTGGGGTTTATTACCGTGACATTGGTATTTGCCTCCTATGTACATGAGGTCGAAGCCTTTATGACATTTGCAGATGTAACTCCCAAAAGTGTTCACACACTGCCTGTGTCTGGGGCAGGAGGCTCTTCCAGTAGCACATTCATCAATGTCTAGAAACAGAAGCCAATTGCATTTTAGGAAGAGCAACAGCATGTTCAGGTGGAGTATATTTTAAAATAAACAATTATCTGCAAACGGTTGCCTGACGTAGTGGCTCATCATAAATGTTATCCGGCTGGTGGCCCTGGCAGGCAACATAAATTCTGTATCTCCAAATTTCAATTCATCCTTACAACCCAAGCTGTCCTCCTCTTGCACCACATCACAGGATGCACTACACCTATATCCCCCTGCTAGCCTGAACTAGAAACATGAGTCATCCTTGACAACCCCATTTCCCTTAATCTCTACATCATCGATCCCAGCTGTTTGTTTCTCTGGAAAATTCTGTGAACTCATTTACTCTGCTCTTCACCTACTGCCATGACTATAGTCCAAGCTCTCCCAGGATTGACTATTATAGGAGCCTCCAAACTGGCCTGTCCTCTGCCAATCTTATCCCCTCCAAAGCATTCCCACTCAATTGCCAACAAACGATTTTATTAAGACATAAGAGGGCTTCCCTGGGAGCTCAGATGGTAAAGAATCCGCCTGCAATGAGGGAGACCTGGGTTTGATCTCCTGCAGAAGGGAATGTCTACCCACTCTAGTATTCTTGCCTGAAGAATTCCATGGACAGAGGAGCCTGGCAGGCTACAGTCCATGAAGTCGCAAAGAATCAGACATGACTGAGCGACTTTCACTCTCGAGACCTAAGAAGGGATTGTTACCAAGCTCAAAACTCTCAACTGTTTCTACTTGCTTTCTGAATCCATTCCTCGTTCCTCACCATGTCTTTGGTGACCCTGTAATAAACGGTCCTCACCTCCCTCACCGGCTGTATCTTAAGCCACCACTCCTCATACTGTGTACTTAAGGGTATGGTCTTCTTTCTTTCCAAACCTCAAAGAAGTCAGCCTCTCTTTCACTGCAGTGCTCTAGAACATGTTCACCTGCTTGGCTGATTCTTCACATGGCCAGCAGTCCAGGTCTTACTTTATGGCTATCTTGACCATTATTTTCTAAAACAGATCCTTTCTGTTTTTCACTCTCTTAGTACCTCATATTAACAGTTGGTATTGTTTGTAATTTCACTGGATATTTCTTTCTTTTCTGTCCCTCCCATTAAAATATCAGTTTTGTAAGGATTAAAATCTGGTCTGCTTTGTCCATTACTCTACATCCTAGCACTTAACAGTGTCTGGAATATAGAAAGTACTCAACAAATATCTCTCAAGTCCCCAAACACCTCCACTCATTCAGTGCTTACTCCATGCAAGGTACTACAAGCTTAGCTTACTAGATGCTAAGCTCTTTGCATCCATGATCTCATTCAATCCTCACAAGGGTTCCATATGGCATTACTCCCATTTTAAAAATGAGAAGACTCAAGCTCAAAGAAAGGAAGTCTCTTACCTAAGGTTACATATCAAGTCTATGGCAGAGCCAGCTTTGAAATCAAAGCCCACACTCTTATCTTTACTGCCTTCCTAATTTACAGGAGAAAAAAATCAAATCCTTAAGTGCAGGACATGCAGTCTAGCCCTGTCTACCTGCTCAGCTTCAACGCTCACTGCCTCTTATGTCCTAGAAATACTGAGCTTTTCTTGTTCCCTGAACACTGCACTCCCTCTCAACGTCAGTGCCTTGGCACATGCGGTTTCCTCTGGCTGCACCTTCCTCCTGCCCCTCACAAGGTTTTCACAGAGAGAGTGGGTCCCCCTGTGAGACATGTGAGACAGCCTCTCAAGGGCAACTAATTTCCTGATGTTATTTAACTGCCCTTTTCCCTTCCCTCCATCATATTTCATTTTCTTCCTTACCCTCAAGAGGCTGCTGACAGAGATGCTTGGTCTTACAACTCACCCACACAGGTCCTCCCGTCAGGAGCCAGCTGGAGCCCAGGAGAGGGGCACTTGCACCGAATTTGACCTTTGACAACATCACAGCCATACTGACAGTTTGCCATGGAGCACGTCAGGGCACCTGGAAAGACAGGGACTGTCTGCCTCAGAGACAGGGAGCATGCTTGGTCCCCAAAACAGCTATGTTTTCTACTTATCCTGAAATCAGTGACACGGAACCAACAATGAAGACAAAACGGGCTTAATTCTCCAACAATCTAAAAAAAAAGTCAAAAATAAGAAGGAGATCTCTTCCCTCAGAGATGACTAAGAAGTGAACCAGTTCTGTTAGTATCTGGGGAAGATCCTTAATGCATCTGAAGAACTAAAAGACAAATGTAAAACTTGGAAAAATCATAGGGAACTTTTTCCAGTGGCCAAGCCAGATAGAAAATGGAGGTTATTTTTCCCTGATTACTCATATTAAGTGTTGGTCTTAGCTAAAACATCCAAGTAATTGCCTCAACCATCCCTTAAATGTCTCCAGGTACAGCGCGTTGTTCCCAGTGAGCTGTACAAGGATAGAGGAGTCTAGCATCCCCCCCACTTGTTCAGAAGCATGAACTCGCCTCCCTGCAAAAAGCTCCATGCTAAATATGAAATAATAAAATTAGCTAACCTTTTTATTTTATAAAATGCAATCCAGTTAGAGATAGCTGATACCTATTGATAATTAACTGATCTAGCTGATCTATTTCAGTAAAAATAAAATTCAAGTCATTAACTATTAGATATCCTACAACCACAACCTCAATTCAACATTCAGCCTGCAGAGAATTTTAGGCCATTGTCCATTTATAAAACACATCCAAATGATAGTAGGAAACACCATCCATTTCTTTCTTACAAAGACACATGTGAAATCTACTTTTAAGTTATTATAAGCATTTTTTTTTCATTTGAACTATGCTTTTTTCAAGAAAAAAGCCGTAACTTAGCCTTCAGACTATTATAAAGAAATGTAAAACTGAAGTGAGTGGTTTATTGAGTATAAACCACTTGTGGGTGGTTTATACTCAATAACCAGGCTGGGTGGATTCCCTACCAGCCAACAGTTTACTGCCCAGCCTTATGGAGAGCACAACAGTCCTCAAATGGTCACCGAAGTTCTTTTTCTACATGGAACAGTTCTAAAACCAGATGGAAGACAGGGAAAATGTGCTAGGAATAACATCAGAAAACCATTTCCAAATTAATTTGACATTGGCACCCACAGTAAAAGAATGCTAGACATCTACAGTGGGCAGCTCTTCTGGTTTTCCATTCCTCAGGCACACATAAAAACACACGCTCACATCCTGCTTGGGAGGAGGTTAGGAGGCCACTCTCACACACTTGCCGGGCACGGCGTGCAGTCAAGCCCAGAGCACTTATAAAGCAGTTAAGATTCTTGACATACTTGAGCAGGACCCATCCGGCAGAAGCATGTATCCACTGAGACAGTAGCACTTGTAGCTGCCGAAAGTGTTCATGCACCTGTGCTTGCAGGGCCGCGGCTTCAGGCCACACTCGTTTAGGTCTGCAGAGAACGGGGAGGAAGCAGAGAGATGACAAAACCTCGACACCACTGCGAACCACTGCAAATGCTTCTCTATGCCGAAGAATAAAGGGAAAAAGTCAATCAAGCTATTGTAACCAGCCATAAACATAAGAGATCGTTTGCTCACAGTGTCTTCATTTTAATGCTGGTTACACTAGAGCTGTGAAGAGTCTGCTAGCAAAGGTGACCAGAAGCCTTATAACAATGGAAGGCTGTGTGAATTTCTGGGACTTAATCTAACATGTGTGATCTCTGTTTACAGAGGACAGTTGGGGAGATTCTCCTCACCGACACATACATGGCTTATCATCCCTAGAAAGAGCAGTGTAC
>NW_011494835.1:1333010-1352563 GCF_000754665.1 Bison bison bison
TATCTGGGGTTATACTGCTAGATTCACTCTGGTCCATGTGATCTTCCTACTTCAACTTCTTGTCTCTGTTTAAAGAAGATACTGTGTGAACCTATCTTAGTTTGTAGAAAGTATACGGATTTTTAATATTAGACTGCTTTGACCTTCCCAAAGAAAGGCTATTTTTTTTAAGAGGATAGAAGCTCAATGAATTAGAGTGATCACTGTTGAGGTTCCTCTTATTCATAGTCTAAAAACTAATCTCAGATTAAAGAAGAAGCTTCAGTCTCCTACTATAGTAAACCATTTGAGTCACAAAATAAACTTAAAAAAAGACCCTCCAACATTATTTTCATTCATTCTGCAGTTAGGAAGGGCATATAGAAATACAAATGGACAATACATAATAGACTATCATCCTGTATTTTAGGTTTACTGGTTTAAATATCAATACGAAGGGAGCTAATGAACTTCACGTGAGACTTTTCCAACCCAAGTTGAACATTACCTCAAGTGAAAATAAATCTCATGACAAATATACACTGAAACACTAATGCCCAAAATACAGATTTCATTAAAAAGAAATATGACGTGTTTATTTTGTCAGGACTGCCAGCAAAGGCACCTGATTAGCCTAATTTAATTATCTATTAATCCATGTCATCAATTGGAAATATATCTAGTTACAAGTTGTTTTCAAATCTAACTAAATTTAAATCTGACCTTCTCATTTATTAAAAGTCTATACTTTTTTATATACTTAATGTATACATTTTTATATACTTAATGTAACCAAGTACACTGTTTTTTAAAAACATCAAGTAGTTATTTCATATAAAAATTTTAAAACTGTTTTACCAACTTGCCGATTTAGTCTATTTTCTAACCTTAACACAACTGTGAGCAGATCCCCAGCTGGGTGAAGCCTGGGGAGGTTACATAAATAAACCAGATACCTTCATCATCTCCTATGCTTTCTTTATTTTTAAACTTCATACACTCTTCCCCAGTCAAGGATATTCAAAACAGAATCATAATTAAAATTTTTTATTTCAAAAAATTTCCTCAAAGAAACTGCTTTGCAAATTATAATATCAACAAAAATTTGATTTTCCCCCCTCTGTTAAAATGAGTAAAATTTTTAAATCAAAGAGAAAAGACAGAGAAAGAAATCCATTCCACTTCTTATATTCTTCTACCTTGTTTTTCAGTATTTATTAAAAATTAGAGTCAAGCAGTCATTTCTCATGTTCTAAGAGTTAATTACAATGCTTAATGTGTCCCTGCAGATTCACATCTGGCTTTGATAAATCCCTGAATGATATTAGGAGAAGGGGACAACAGAGGATGAGACGGCTGGATGGCATCACCGACTTGATGGACATGAGTTTGAGTGAACTCTGGGAGTTGGTGATGGACAGGGAGGCCTGGCGTGCTGCGATTCATGGGGTCGCAGAGCCGGACACGACTGAGCGACTGAACTGACTGATATTATAGTAAATAGTATTTAAATCTGAATACATTAAGAGAAAGGCTTTGTGTTTTAGAATAGAACAACAAAGAATAGAGTAAGACTGAATTCTATACCCCAAGGGAAGCATACTGATGGATATAAAACATGTCAATTAAGAACCCTTAAAAAGCATCAGAAACTTCTGTGGTTTCCAGATGGGATTGGTTAGATGTTTATAGCACCAGGCAGCTCGTATACAAGGCGTATTTATGCCAATGGAAATGTCTGCGGACACTACGGTCATGAACTAAAGCTGAAGCCCAGCTGAGGCCGCTCCAGTCTTGGTGGATAAAGTGGCCCTGAGGATGCCCAGGGGAGTCTTTGCGACTCAGACTGGGGTTGGTGGTGGTCTTCAATCAAATTTACCTTTCCCTTCCCATAAGAAAAAAACACTTAGGGGTTAAGAAGCATAAAACTGAAAGGAAATGAAAAATCACTAAGATATCATAATTCCAATAAAAAAGACCCAAACAAACCTGAGAATCACCTATGAAATGATATGGAAAATTAAATAAACATGCAGTATTTAGGGGGGCAAATATGGAGACACGTGTTGGCTATTTTACTATTATTAAATTGACACATAAGCATCCAAATAGGCTGAAAGCAATTTGAGAAAGCTGTACTCTAACAGCTGGTGACAGGCTAGGTGACACCCCCCGACAGCTGGCCGCTGTCCACGTCCTGAGTGATGGCCACCATTGCCCCATCTGCCATACGCAAGTCTCCTAAAAACTTCCCACTGACCCTTATAAAACCACTGCAGAAATGATGAAATAGAATTCCACAATTATCCATGATTTTCAGTATTTACCAAATATTAGAACTCTAAGGCAGGGCGCTTCAACAGATTAAAAGCATCTGGTGTCCTGTGATGAACTTCCTTTTCCTCAATATTCTTTAGAGTTTCTAGTCTATGATTACTATCTTGTACTTTATTTCTGCCTGCAATGCAGGAGACTCAGGTTCAATCCCTGGGTTGGGAAGATTCCCTGGAGAAGGAAATGGCTACCCCTTCTAGTATTCTTGCCTGGGTAATTCCATGGACAGAGGAGCCTGACGGGCTAGAGTCCACAGGGTCACAAAGAGTAGGATATGACTGAGGGACTAATACCTTATTTCCTTATTGACCTTATAAAATTGAGTTGATGTTTCCTGCTCCCAAAATCTCTAGCGTAATAGCCCTTGTAACATTTTTATTACTATCAAATTAAGTCAGAAATTCGAAAATGACACTTCCAATTTATAGGAAAGGCTCCTACAATAACGAGCAGATTATAAAGAACAAGTAAATTCCCCTTGATCGCACTTTCTCAGATCACACTTAGAAGTTGACGAAAGAATGTAGGAAAGAAAACTTGTGTCTTTGTTTTAAATTTACTTATATTTTGGTCTTTCTCTAGAAGTTTGTAATGTAATACACTTCATAAGGAAAATCTATTATAAAAAAATGAATGACTTTATCATGTATCTATCTTATCACATCAATGACAGAACTTTACAATTAAACCACTTACATTCAAATACTCATATTGTTATATATACAATCCTTAAGGAGTGTCTATTACAGTCAGGAGTATATTTAAGCAAGTGGGTGAATTCAGGAGCTTGGATTGGGGTGGGGGGAGGGGAAGCGGGAAGGAGCTGGTCCAGGACAAAAATGCAAGCTGCATAGCATTATAATTACACTTCAGAAAGAAAAAAGAATCAGAAATTTTATTAGCATGCAGACAATGAAAATTAACTTGAAAATCTGGAAGAGATTCATTGAGTGAAATAATGCCATGGATTTTTAAGGAATATCATCTTTCATTCATTTAATGTAATTTGGACATTTTTTTCTTCCTTTGAGGCTTAAACTATGCAATGCCTCAGAAGTCTAATAAGCTTTTGCATTTTGTCTGACTCAAGTGGAGGTCACAGGCAAACAGATCTCAGTATGTCAACCGTCATAACTCTTACCCCTTAAATTTTCAATGATTCTGAAACTCATCCTATTGCCCGAATTTCTTGATACAAATCAAGTTCCCTATGAGCACAGGCAATAATAATTTAAATGAATTTAACTCAGTCATTCTAAGTTCCTAAATTTATGAGTGAGGAAAAAAAGTCTTTCAGAAATACTGTAAAGTTATACTGCCATTTAATTTTTCTACAAAACTTTCCAGCCTAATGAAGACGTTAATATTTTAGGTGTTTCTATTCTCACGCCAGCCCTGCAGATGACCAGAACAGGAATTACTCTCCTATTATTAATTGGTATGCCAAGATTTGCTCACAATTATAGAGCTACTTGGGCCTTCCAAGGTGGTGCTAGTGGTAAAGAATCTGCCTGCCAAGAAAGGAGATGCAAGAAACATGGGTTCAATCACTGGGTCAAGAAGATCCTCTGGAGTAGGAGATGGCAGCCCCCTCCAATATTCTTGCCTGGGAAATTTCATGGACAGAGGAGGCTGGAGGGCTACAGTCCATGGGATTGCAAAGAGTCAGACACTACTGAGCACGATGACAGAGCCTCTTAAGGCCTGTGCTGGAACCACAACTCAGACTTTCTAATATCGCAAGAAAGTGAAAGTGAAGTCGCTCGGTTGTGTCCGACTCTTTGCGATCCCATGGACTGTAACCTACCAGGCTCCTCAGTCCATGGAATTTTCTAGGCAAGGCAAGAGTACTGGAGTGGGTTGCCATTTCCTTCTCCACGGGATCTTCCCAACCCAGGGATTGAACCCAGGTCTCCCATATTGCAGGCAGATGCTTTACCATCTGAGCCACCAGGCAAGCTGGTTCACCAAAAGAGGGAAGCTCACATATGGTCTGATTTCCAGGTGACCTAAAACTCTATACACCAAATGTGGTGGTGGGGAAGAGGACTTGCACACTTCTAAAATCTATTCAGCAGAAGTCATCAAAACCCCAGTCTCAGGTGCTGTGGAATTCCTGACTTGGCCTACATAAGAAAACAGAAGCTACTTTGTTATCTGATTCTCTGAGAAAAAGTTTGAAACTCAGAAGAGAAGAAGAAAGGCCATGGGTACTTGAGGCAGGGAAAGGACAGCAGAGGCGCCAGGCTTTTAGGAGCGCAGAGAATCGGCACCAGCTGACAATTCCTGCCACTTGCTTCACATGCTCAGGACATGGAGGACTGGGCGCTCCTGGGGGAGCCTTCAGGACACCGGCAAGAAATGACAACACTGCAGGAAGCCGTGCAGGTTGGGGTCAGGCCACCTGAGACGACGCACGCTCACCCCTTGAAGGCAAACTGGTGGCTGGATGATCCGGGGGTTGCAAAAGAGGCTGTTCACTGCCTTGGTCAAGAGGAGTTGGGTAGAGGTGCTCGTCTTCACACCAGGAAGAAGGTAATAAGAGTCAACTTTGAACTGATGTCATTTTAGCCCTAAAAATCTTTGTAAGTATATATTAAACAATTACATAAAGTTGGTGGAGTTCAAAAAGAATGCTTTAGATACTTTACAAAAATAAGTTTCTAGTTCTTCTGGCTTCTCTTTTTCAGTTTTAATTTCTGTGTTTCTTAAAATTTATCACTGCTATCTTGCTTCCGAAGAACACACAAACATTATAAGTTAACAATCCACATCTTCATATCAACTTTTTTAAGCACACACAAAAAAGAGATGGTCATTTTAAAAATGATTTTAGTCATCAACAAAGAGAAAATTCAAAGATTATACAAAAATTGACTATAATCAACCTGCTCTGTTTAGGTACATCTAGGTTTTAAATGACCAACTTAATATCTTTTCCTATATTAGTATGTTGTACAACAGTTTAAAACCTTACATAATCATGCATAAACTTATGATCTGCATAAAGATCTCATTTAAATAAGTAACATGATAGATCATTTATGTATTCATTCAGGTGTAAGAACTAATGTCACATTTCGGTCACTTTTAATTAGAATATACCTAAGAGACCCTGCCCAGACACAGATAGGATTGAGATATCAGAGGTTGGGGGAAAAAAAGAATATACATTAGAAGCTTTCTGCAAAAAAAGTGGTATTGCCATTATTAGCTTACCAAAATATTATGAGTAGGTCCCAAAGTAGGCAATCACATCCTGTTTCAAGACTATCACATTATTAACAGCCAGTTAAATTTCCAATTTAAATGAATATTGGTTTCTGGGGTTGAAACCGCACGTCATTCAAAAAATAAAGCCTTAAGAAACTACCTTAATCTTAGTTAAAACACTCCAACTATTGTTCTAAGGAAGGCAATCAATTTAGACCTAATTAGCTTACCACAGTTGACTGTCTGGTTCCCTGGTACAAGATACCGATTCTTTTCTTAGGATAAGGAATTCAACATTTGAAACAAAAACCATGTGAAGAGATTAATAACTGATATTTATGAACTATTTCTTCTGAAATTATTATACTGTAAAGCATGCTGTAAATTCAGCAGGATATCTTTCATTCCTGAAAATATGCAATGATATGATACATTACATGCCCCAAATAATTCTCTAATGGGAAAGTTATGAAAAACACTATTATCTATAATAGTATCCTTTTTTGGCTGAGGAGAAAGGGGATTTGCATGGGTAGAGGCCCAAGGTTGGCGGGGGGTGGGGGCAGTAATCTTCATGAATAAAATTACCGGAGAAAGTAAGCTGGAAAAAAAAAATTTCGCCAGAGTTCAGATTAGAATGAATATGGTCAGTCCATGCCTACGATTTTCTATGTGATCTGGCTATGGCAAATCTAGAGTGTGACCCAGAGGGAAGCACAAGCCATGACCAGCAGATTCACACTAATCTTGTACCAAGGCTTCTAAATTAAGCCAGTTCCAAAGTGGGCCTGCCCTGCTCTTCTGCTCTCTGGCAGCTCCAAAAGCACTCATTAAGTGCTTGTCATCCATTCGAGCTCTTCACTCAGCTGTTCAAGCAAGTCTCCAGGGGTGAGTTCTTAAAGTACACAGCTCGTAACACAATTTTTAGTGGGTATAATTTTTGCCTTATACCCAAACCTACTTTTAATCAAATGCTAATTTCCAGTTCTATGGAGATTTATTTCAATTCTAACTCTTCTTAACATTTCTCTCCTCAAGAAAAAAGAAACCAGGGAATTCCCTGGTGGTCTCCTAGTTAGGACTCTGTGTTTCCATTGCAGGAGGCATGGGTTTGATCCCTGGTCGGGGAACTAAGATCCTACATGCCCTATGGTGTGGCCAAAAAATAAACAAACACCCTGGGCTTAAAAAAAAAAAACAAAAAACCTGCTTGATTTCTCATATCTCTGAGGCATGTTTTCCATTTTATTAAAATGTATGGATAAAACGTCTGGATAAAATCAGTTTAAGTTAATTTGTCATGTAGCAGATATAAACACTTAGTTCTAATACTTAATAACATTTCTGGGGCTCTCTGGCCTCTACCTGGATCACTGCGGCAGCCTCTCTGACCCTGACAAATAGTCCATGGATACAAAGAATAAAGAGCTATACCAAACAGCTCCAGGGAACTCTCTCAGTTCCTATGGTGTTAGGACCAAGAACCATGACATTAAACAGTCACTAAGCAAATATTTCACGTGCACTTATCATGTGCAAATCATTTTGATAAAAATTTTCAGGAACCAAGAAGTCAGAGGGACCCCACAAATGGTTCCTGCTCTCAACGAATGTAACTTGCCACAATTGCTTATATGGTAAAAAAGGAAAAGAGAGATGATCAAAATATGTAGGTTTACTGTAGACTCAAGTTTTATATGGAGAAGGCAATGGCACACCACTCCAGTACTCTTGCCTGGAGAATCCCAGGGACGGGGGAGCCTGGTGGGCTGCAGTCCATGGGGTCACTAAGAGTCGGACATGACTGAGCGACTTCACTTTCACTTTTCACTTTCATGCATTGGAGAAGGGAATGGAGGCCCACTCCAGTGTTCTTGCCTGGAGAATCCCAGGGACGGGGGAGCCTGGTGGGCTGCCATCTATGGGGTCGCACAGAGTCAGACACGACTGAAGCGACTTAGCAGCAGCAGCAAGTTTTATATTCAGGATTTAACTTGAAATTACATTTTCAGTAAGGCTCACTATTTTTGCAGGTGTAAAATCCCATTTTGCCACTGATAAAATCCTCTTTCCCCCAATTATATTTAGTTTGGGAAGGCAAGATTTCAATTTGGTATATTTCCATTTTTCTTAAGAGAAACAGATATTATTGCAAGGAAAGGTACACAGTCAACTAGTTTTCTGAAAATCAGAGATACCCAGAGATGGATCCGTGTTCCAATGATAGTTTTAGTGTCTACGAATCATATTAAAGTTGATGTAGCTCCTGCAAATAAATTTAAATGAATTTCTCCGCAACCTCAACAGTGGCTTCTTTTAATAATCTTCTTTGTATACATTCCTGGCATGAGGACAACGTTTCATGGTGCTGACATATTAATGAAACCTGCGATGCTTTATGTTCAGCACTTTAAAAAAAAAAGAAGCATGCTGGCACTCTAAGATGAACACTGACAACTCAATAATCAGAACTGAACATGCTGCTACTTGAGAACTCACACTGGAGAGGAAATTAAATGGGTTTTTAAAATCAAATGGGTTTAAAAACATGTCACATTTCACTAACACGGATTTCATCTGGTAGTTCAGGAACAATTACCCATACTTTTAAATTTCAGTGTGCCTGATTCTTGTGAAAACTATGTCTATAAATCACAAGTTTACATGACACACTTCAAGGAACATCAGATACCGAAGAACAAGAATATTTCAACAAGATCATTTCTGTATCAGATGAGGTCAACTAAGTATCTATGGGACAGTTAGACCCTATACAAACTGTTTCATTTGACATTTAAAATGCTAGGAAATATTACTTTAAGGAATAAATGAAAAATTTTACTCCTTTTATCCTTGAATCTTTCTAGTGAAATCTAACCCTATCTTTTCTTTACATCTGTTTTTAGCTCTGAACAGTAGAAAGATTTTGGTTGAAATTAAACAGACAAGCCTTGTCAGCCTTGTAATGCAGCAAGTCAGAGGATCACATTTCCAATGTTTTTGCCATCCAAAACTACACTGGTAGAAAGAACATGAGTTATATAGACAACAGCTCTAAGTTGACATAGATCTTTTACCAATTAATTTTGTGAACCTGGACAAAACACTGATTATATACGATGTCTCATCAAGAGGAAAATACTATTTATAGCCTAATTATAATAAATAACATTCTACCTCCTAATGCTGTTGTAGTGATATAAACAGGTAATATATGCAAAATACCTTAGCACCATGAGGACTAAATAAAGATCTACTTTTAAAAGCAACTGACACCAAATTAAAAATAATTTGTTAGGTTAATCAAAATCTTGATTTCTCAGAGGAACCTCACAAACTGGTCAAAAGTTGAAGAGAACTGAATCACAAAGATCAAAGAGCTCAGAGTTGGAAGGGACCTCAAAATTTCAAGCCAAACCTCCTACCTGACTTTGTGTATTAAAGTGTTTTCACCTCACAGAGATCCAAGGAGGCTAAGAGTTTGCTAAAGTTTTCCAAATAGTGGAAGACCAAGGAGGAGCAGACGTAAGGCTTCTACTGACATCGTCATTTTCTTTTTCAAAATGCATTTTCATTATTAATAGTGAATGAAAGGACGAAATTCTTTAACTGCCCCACAATTAAGTAGATTTAACAAGACTTATCATTATTCGATTTTTATCTTTCAGCAAAATGACATCTCACATGTTTGGGGACAATGGTCATGGAAAAGTGGTCTGCATGAAAACTTAAGTTTCTATATCAGGGAGGAGTAGAGAGGGTTTATGACTGTCTACTTTGCACAGGGTTTCCCTACCTTGATTGCAGGTCTTCCCGGCAAATCCAGGGTGACACTTGCACTTGTTTGGCCCGACACATTCACCATGTTTGCACTGTGGCTGGCACACAGCTGTGGAAAGAGGGTATCATGCATTATTCCTAGTTCAGCAGCACGTCAACCATGTAGAATCTATGTCATGTACCCGTTTGATAATCAAAGAAAAAACTAAGAACTTGCAACAGAGTGAGCAGTAAGCACTGTCTAGACTACACAATCACACACATGTATTTTGTGTGTGTGTATATTGCTTGTGTGTGTATTGCTTGGGGCTGGAATTTTGCTAAACTTGAGGACAGTACTCAAATAGCCAAAAAAGAAGAAACATTGGAAAACTATATACAAAGACAACTGATTTTTGTCAATGGTTATCACTTTACAATAACCTGCACCCATAATTTCAAAATGATTTTCTCAAATATGCTTCAAAACATAGTTCTCAATCCAAAGATATTAGTTAAAAATGAACCCCTAGATAAATTTCCAATTAAATAACAAATATTTTCTTGGAAAGGATATTTCCAAGTATACAATGGTTCAAAATGAATTAGAAACTAAAACTCAGTATTTTGGAAACTTCAACTTCAGTATACTTCTGGCATTTTGTCCTTCCTTCACCTTAAGTTACATCATAATCACTCATCAATCTATAATAGGCTTCCTATAGCTTATCACAGAAAAGAGAAAGTTCCATTTTACATTGCCAATCTTCTATCAGCTGAGTTTGTCATCGTTCAAGACCCTAAAATGCTGTAAACCATCAATCAAATCTTTTCGTAGTCTTCAATTCCTGCTAAGATACTGATAAGAATTTATTCTGTTTATACAGTAATTCTCAGCTGGGGATATTTTGCTGTCTATGGGGCATGTAGCACAAATGAAGACATTTTCTATAGTCACACTGGGAACAGGGTACCACTAGCATCTAGCGAGTATATAGTGATGCTGCTAAACATCCTTCAATGCTCAGGTAACTCCCCATAACAAAAATTATCCAGCTCAAAATGTGATGGTTCCAGACTGAGAAATCTTGCTCTATACCAAATCTGTATATGGTGCTACACCAGATATTAAAATAGATGCAAAATCATTGTATAGTGTGGTCCCTGGTCTCAAAGAGCCTATACTCTAGACACAAAGACAAAGCAATCATGTTTTTATTCAAGGCAACATTTATGAGCAAAAATGGTGGCACACATGGGATTTGTGAAGAAATCATCACATATCCACATAGAGTTGTACAGAAAGCCTCGAAGAGGAGGTCTTGAGGTGGATCTTGAAGCCTGGTAGACAGAGAAGACAGTGGACCATCCAAGGTGTGCAGATTTATACAGCAAAACGGGTCTCATTGATTTAGAGGAGGCTTATCAAGCCAAAGAGATAGGCAAACACTAGGGGAAGAATAAGAGGTAGACAATCATAGGTGAGTGGTACCAGAGCATGATGCTCCCTAAATTCCAGACTGAGGAATATGCACTTTGTCTACAAGAACTGAACACTTCATCATTATCTTTAGGAGAATTACCTGATAAAAATAACCTGGGAATATTAGCATGGTGATGATACGCAGGATGGACTGGAGTCTGACATGCAGATAAAATGATCTATGTTTGGTGACAGGAAGAGGTGGGCTTCACTAACCCCTGAGGGACGAGCAAATAGGTCTTGAAGACCAAGGGGAGAGGGGTCAACAGTGATTCTGTGTCTCCAGTACCTGACACCTGCTCCCTGCCATATCAGCCCACACTCTTCTCCATCCTGGCAGATGCTCCCATTTTTGGACAATTCTCAAACATCATCTCCTTCAAAGCACTAACACTCCTATGAAACTGTTGTGCATTTTATCTTTGGTGTTTTCCTCATTTCCTCATTTGACTCACCAACCCTCCCCTTGCTGAGCACTCCACACACAGGTTTGTTTGCCAATCTTACTTTTAGCCCTTTCCCACCTGTGTTACTCACCCCAAGTGAACCCTGTACCATGACTAATCCTTACTGCTGCTCTATAGGTATTTAATGTAAAATCTTGCACAAAGAAATGATGAGCAGAGAGTCAAGTATAAGTGGTAGAGAAATGCACTGGAGAAATTCATAAAAATCCGATTTTAGACATGGCATGACATTCAACAGAAAGCAGTGAGAAGAAATGAACTATCTAGGAGGTCCTTCCAACATTATGCTTCAGTCAACTGTATACCTGGTAGATGGTTTATATGCAGTTTTAAAAAGAAGTCCCAGAAATAAGCCATCCTTTATGTAAGTTCCAGGCCCAATCAAGAAATGCAAGTTAAAACATTTTAATTTTAAAGGAAAGATGTTCCATAAATCTTAACAATTATATATTAATACAACCTGAATTGTTATCACAGATGCATCCCAAGTGCCATATTTGAAAAAAAAAATTAGTAAATCAACTAGATTGGAATAAAATAAATTTTTAAAAAAGAAGAAGGGGGAAAAAAAGTAAACACCTCAAAATAATTAAATGCAAGTCAAGGTAAAAACCTCCCCAAATAACTGGATTTTGAAAATATCTCTAAAACATGAAAAAGAAATTTAGAAAGTAGCACATGAAAAAGTTTGTCAAACAATTACATATGAGGCACTCAGGGTGGGCTGCCTTTTGCCCCACTGACCAGCCTGAAGTCCATCCATTTATGGTGCTTTCAGGTACTTTTCAGAAATAAAAGGTTTTATTGTCCCCCTTCCTTTTTCCTTGTTTGTTTGGAGTGAAGTGCCCTAATCTCGGGCACATCAAATGCCCTTGTTCTAAGAGGCCCAGACTGTTAATGTTTCCTACATGTTTAGGGAGCCAGTATTTTCAAACAGACTGCTATTTACACTTCTACCTAACAGACTATTCACTGAAGTAACCAACAACCTGTATATTAGTCAACAGCTATTAAATAGACTAAGATACTCACAATGCTGGTGTGTGTGTGTGTATACATATATATATATATATATATATATATATATTGCCTTACAAAAAGAACACCCTTATTGCACAAAAAGGCCTTCTCCTATTATCCTGCTAGCATTAGGTCTGCAATGGAATTCAATACACATGTACTAAATATTGAGTAGATGCAGTTATTCTACTAGGCAAGTGAGGGGGAAGAGGGGCTTACACAGGATATGAAAACTAACTTTGAAATTTTACTATGTTGGCTGAAAGTTAACAAGAGCTGTGACAGATGAGATGAAAGAAGCAGAGAGGGGCAGAGAGTAACTGTGACTGTGGTCCTAGAAAGGCTTCCTGCCAGAAATGTGATCTGAGCAACGCCTGAGAGGTAAGCAGCAGAGGCAGTTGAGATGGGAGACAAAGCCTTGCAGAATCAAGCAAAGGATGAGGGAAGGACAATAAAGGGCGTTCTCAGGGGCCACCAAGGCTCTGTGGAGCCATACAGGGTAAAGCCATACAGTGCTTAGAACAGCAGATGGGAGCAAAAGATAGGTTGGTGTAAGTCATAAAAGGCACTGGTGGCAGAAAGTGATAGGTTGTTACTAATATTTGTTTTTCCCTTCTTTAAAATAGAGTGGCTTTTTTTTTTTCTGAGTAGGTGAAGGGTTTATTGTTTAGTCGATGTCATGTCTGACTCTTTCACGACCCCATGAACTGTAGCCCACCAGGCTCCTCTGTCTATGGGATTCTCCAGGCAAGAGTACTGGAGTGGGTTGCCATTTCCTTCTCCAGGGGATCTTCCTGACCCAGGCAGGGATCAAATCTGCGTCTCTTGCTCTCCAGCTCTGGCAAGCAGATTCTTTACCATTGAGCCACCAGGGAAGTCCTAAGTAATGAGTTGAAAGTGAAATTGCTCAGTCGTGTCCAACTCTTTGCAACCCCATGGGCTGTAGCCTACAAGGCTCCTCTGTCCATGTGATTTTCCAGGCAACAGTACTGGAGTGGGTTGCCATTTCCTTCTCCAGGGGATCTTCCCGACCCAGGGATCAAACCTGGGTTTCCCACATTGTAATGAGTAACCCATAACAAGTAATGAGTTAGCAATAGACAATTATATTCCCTGTCCTCCCTGACATATTTGGGTAGTCAAGTGACTAAATTCTGGTCAGCATAAAGTATTGGGTGCAGCTTTTGGAACTTGAAAGCTACTTAAAAAGGTGACTGATTAGTATATATATCCTCTGTCTTTTTGCCTGGAATATAGAAGTCATGGCTGAACTACAATGGCTACTTTGTGATTATGGGATGAATCTTGAGAATGGGAAAGAGGCTGAACTAGAAGTCATAATACTAACCCTAAATGGCCATTCTAGCCTTTTAGGACACTGGTCTTTGTGTCAGTGTTCCTTGCAGCCAAGTACAATTACAATATAGTATAATTTACAAGTAATACCTGACTATCCTGGAGCACAAGGCTGTGGAATCTGGACTTACTCTGTGTTTACCATCAAGCCAGCAGATGCTGGATACAAACTAAGGACAGAACTGTTATGACAGAATCTTCGTAAAGAAACACAACTTGTCAAGTTATCTTAAACTTCCACTATCATATACTTCAGAAGTATCTAAAGAACTTCACTGCTACATCTAAATACTAGATGAAAAAACACAGATCCACCTTGACATTAGGGAAAAATGATTCCCAACTTCCGTGTAAACAGACCCACCCTTTGACAACCCATTTCACTATAATGTGAGTTCTCAGTGGTCAGCACACACCAACCTTCACAACTTGCTGTGAATAGTAGGTCAAGGAAAAAAAAAAATAAGCAGACTATTTTTTTTTTTTTTAGCAGTCTATTTCAGAATGATCTTTTCAAAACAACAAAAATAGATGAGACCCTGACTGGTAGGAAACAATGTGTCTGCTGTCGCTAAAGGTTAAGCAGAAGTCAGCACTGTTTCGCTGAGCTTCCTGTGGATCAGGGACAAGAAGTCTGGGCCACATGTGGTCCATGGAGGACCACTGGCATCCACATATGATTTAGCAGCTCAAGAAACCAAATTCAGGTGAGGATCACAGGTAGTCAGTGAATGACAGATTCTCTTCCCCGCAAAATCAGATGTTGGAATTAAGGTCAAATGGGCATATCACACTCAAAATTTACTCTGTAACATTCCTACAACACAATCTCCAAAGTGCCCTTAAAATAACCCCTAAACCATTACTTGAACTAAAGAAACAAGTCTCAACTGGCAAAGCAAACAGAGTTCTTTAATGGCACATGTTCCTGTTTGACTACAATCTAAGATTTTCCTCTTAAAAATTCATCCTAACTGATGTAACTGGAGTTTTGAGAGTTGGACAATGTTTTCTGACACTAAGTTAGACAATGTTATCAAATAAGATGGGGGAAATTAAACTCCCACATCAGTTCTATATAATATCTTATGTAATCTAATCACAGTTGGGAGTCAAGTGCCAACATTTGTTAAAAAAAAAAAAAATGAAGACCCTGAGTTGCCCAAGCAGATGTTGGCTCTGGAGAGGGGCAAGGGAAAAGCCAACTCAACCTCAGGTGTTGTTGTAACTTGAGAAGTACTTTCTTAACGTAAATAAGATCGTCTTCTGAACCTGAGATGGATGAAACTGGAACCTATTATACAGAGTGAAGTAAGCCAGAAAGAAAAACACCAATACAGTATACTAACGCATATATATGGAATTTAGAAAGATGGTAACAATAACCCTGTGTACGAGACAGCAAAAGAGACACTGATGTATAGAACAGTCTTATGGACTCTGTGGGAGAGGGAGAGGGTGGGGAGATTTGGGAGAATGGCATTGAAACATGTATAATATCATGTATGAAACGAGTTGCCAGTCCAGGTTCGATGCACGATACTGGATGCTTGGGGCTGGTGCACTGGGATGACCCAGAGGGATGGTATGGGGAGGGAGGAGGGAGGAGGGTTCAGGATGGGGAACACAGGTATACCCGTGGCGGATTCATTTCGATATTTGGCAAAACTAATACAATATTGTAAAGTTTAAAAATAAAATAAAATTTTAAAAAATCACTTGTAATCCTCCTATCCTATATCATGTTGTAACTTGGGAAGTATTTTCTTAATGTAGATAAGATTGTCTTTCAAATCCTAAGAATCACTTGTAATTTTTGCAGTCTCCATTATGTTGCTATTCAGACATGGCACCATTAAAGGCAGAACAAAGAAACTGCTCTCCAAGGTGAGTGATTTGGAAACAACAATGACATAAAGTATTCCAGAGCAGGGCAGAAGGATGATGGATACAAAACTGGGACATTTCCTAGAGTGCTCATGACACCTAACAAGCTTCACAGAACTCAGATATGGATACACTCATTTTAAGAAAAGAGGAACACAGAATAAGGAGTATCTTTTTCAAAGAGCAACTGGCCTTGGGAAAGAGAGAGTTGCTAAAAGAGGCATTAAGCAAGCCATTGCTGTATTAATGGGAGCTGGAAGGAACGGAGGCAGAATGGTAGAGGGCTCCACCGAAAAGTGCCTTGAGTTTACTTTATCATAGGTACCACAAACCCAGAGAGAAGAATCCTACAGATCCCAAGATGTCCAGAGGAAAACAACTCTCCAGTCTCCTAATATCCTGTATTCTAGTGCTGCATATCCTATTTTCAAATCTAAATCCCTTCTGTCGTAAAAACTGGAGGAAAAGTGCCTCTGATTGTTATCATTATAAAAAAACTATCTGTTAAACGATCTCACGAATACAGAACGCAAAACCACTTTATATGACTGATTAGATTTACCCTCACAATATCCATATAAGGCAAGAGAGAGACAGACATTATCCTTATTTTGCCAGCAGACAAGCAAAAGCACAGAAAGTTAAGTGATTTGCCCGATTTCAGAAAAAATTTCATATAATCTTCTAATTCTTTTGGTATTCAGAAAAACTCCAGAAACCTAGGTTTTTGAGTGGATTTGGAAGAGAGGAGAGTGAGGTTATAGTGAAAACACTAACCAGGAAAGGATGAGAGGGATAGAGAATATCAAAGGTAATTAAAGGCATAAAAGTATTTAGAAAGGCATAAAACTTCTAGGAAGAAGTCACAGTTAAGAATACAACCTATATGGGGAGGGAGGAGGGTTCAGGATGGGGAACACGTGTATGCCTGTGGCGGATTCATTTCGATATATGGCAGAACCAATAAAATATTGTAAAGTTTAAAAATAAAATTAAATTAAAAAAAATACAACCTATAATTTGAGAAAATTTAAGTTAACACTGCCAGAATATTTCAACATAAAATGATCTTCTTAATTCACTGCTTGTTAGGTACAGAAGCTAGATTCTGAATCATTAATGAAGTATATAGAATTGTTATCTCTTCTGATGTATTATTACATCTATGATTTTTTCGCTCTCACATTTTAAAAAATATTATTTTCATTAAGAACTTAAACTAATCATAAACTACAGTCAAATATTAAGTCAATCAACTCTAAGTTGGTAATTTAGAGTATGAAGTTAAAATAAATAAGGATTTCTGTTCTATATAATGTTATTTTCCAAGAGATGTCTGGTTAATTTATTTCATTTTTGTCTTTTTGGAAACATCCAATTGAAGTTTCTCAAGTGTCTATTTAATCTCTATTTAACTTTTAATTCCTGAAGTAGACCAAAGAAAATAAGTACCTGCATCTTTGAATCTCAAGCCAACTTTTATTTACTATAATTAAGCACTATCCATTTTCACTTAAGGAATCTTCTTCTGAAAGTATTGTCATTTTTGGTTTACTTGCAATTTTAACTTTTTTCTGTTTTCATTGTAGCAGAATACTAAAACTTAGATTAATGCTAAATGAGACTTTAAGAACATTTCATAAAGTGTTATTACTTATCTGGAAGTGTGAAGTAGATTTGGGGGAGGTTTTCTTTAAGGAGGGTTAATGGAGCTACTCCACGTTCAAGGTCAGGAGGGGTGGCCTCGTCCAAGGTAAGGAGCAGCGGCTGTGCTTTGCTGGAGCAGCCGTGAAGAGAACCCCACGTCCAAGGTAAGAGAAACCCAAGTGAGACAGTAGGTGTTGGGAGAGGGCATCAGAGGGCAGACACACTGAAACCATAATCACAGAAAACTAGTCAATCTAATCACACTAGGACCACAGCCTTGTCTAACTCAATGAAACTAAGCCATGCCCGTGGGGCAACCCAAGACGGGCGGGCATGGTACAGAGGTCTGACAGAATGTGGTTCACTGGAGAAGGGAATGGCAAACCACTTCAGTATTCTTGCCTTGAGAACCCCATGAACAGTATGAAAAGGCAAAATGATAGGACACTGAAAGAGGAACTCCCCAAGTCGGTAGGTGCCCATTATGCTACTGGAGATTAGTGGAGAAATAACTCCACAAAGAATGAAGGGATGGAGCCAAAGCAAAAAAAATACCCAGTTGTGGATGTGACTGGTGATAGAAGCAAGGTCCGATGCTGTAAAGAGCAATATTGCATAGGAACCTGGAATGTTAGGTCCATGAATCAAGGCAAATTGGAAGTGGTCAAACAAGAGATGGCAAGAGTGAACGTCGACATTCTAGGAATCAGCGAACTCAAATGGACCGGAATGGGTGAATTTAACTCAGATGACCATTATATCTACTACTGTGGGCAGGAATCCCTTAGAAGAAATGGAGTAGCCATCATGGTCAACAAAAGAGTCCAAAATGCAGTACTTGGATGCAATCTCAAAAACAACAGAATGATCTCTGTTCGTTTCCAAGGCAAACAATTCAATATCCTGGTGATCCAAGCCTATGCCCCAACCAGTAACGCTGAAGAAGCTGAAGTTGAATGGTTCTATGAAGACCTACAAGACCTTTTAGAACTAACACCCAAAAAAGATGTCCTTTTCATTATAGGGGACTGGAATGCAAAAGTAGGAAGTCAAGAAACACCTGGAGTAACAGGCAAATTTGGCCTTGGAATACAGAATGAAACAGGGCAAAGGCTAATAGAGTCTTGCCAAGAGAACGCAATGGTCATAGCAAACATGCTCTTGCAACAACACAAGAGAAGACTCTACACATGGACATCACAGATGGTCAACACTGAAACCAGATTGATTATATTCCTTGCAGCCAAAGATGGAGAAGCTCTATACAGTCAGCAAAAACAAGAGCGGGAGCTGACTGTGGCTCAAATCATGAACTCCTTATTGACAAATTCAGACTTAAATTGAAGAAAATAGGGAAAACGACTAGACTATTCAGGTATGACCTAAATCAAATCCCTTATGATTATACAGTGGAAGTGAGAAATAGATTTAAGGGACTAGATCTGATAGAGCGCCTGATGAACTATAGACGGAGGTTCGTAACATTGTACAGGAGACAGGCATCAAGACCATCCCCATGGAAAAGAAATTCAAAAAAGCAAAATGACTGTCTGAGGAGGTCTTTCAAATAGCTGTGCAGAGAAGAGAAGAGAAAAGCAAAGGAGAAAAGGAAAGATATTCCCATATGAATGCAGAGTTCCAAAGAATAACAAAGAGAGATAAGAAAGTCTTCTTCAGCGTTCAGTGCAAAGAAATAGAGGAAAACAACAGAATGGGAAAGACTAGAGATCTCTTCAAGAAAAACAGAGATACCAAGGGAACATTTCATGCAAAGATGGGCTCGATAAAGGACAGAAATGGTATGGACCTAACAGAAGCAGAAGATATTAAGAAGAAGTGGCAAGAATAAACAGAAGAACTGTACAAAAAAGATCTTCATGACCCAGATGATCATGATGGTGTGATCACTGACCTAGAGCCAGACATCCTGGAATGTGAAGTCAAGTGGGCCGTAGAAAGCATCACTACGAACAAAGCTAGTGGAGGTGATGGAATTCCAGTTGAGCTATTCCAAATCCTGAAAGATGATGCTGTGAAAGTGCGGCACTCAATATGCCAGCAAAATTGGAAAACTCAGCAGTGGCCATAGGACTGGAAAAGGTCAGTTTTCATTCCAATCCCCAAGAAAGGCAATGCCAAAAGAACGCTCAAACTACCGCCCAATTGCACTCATCTCACACGCTAGTAAAGTAATGCTCAATATTCTCCAAGCCAGGCTTCAGCAATACGTGAACTGTGAACTTCCAGATGTTCAAGCTGGTTTTAGAAAAGGCAGAGGAACCAGAGATCAAATTGCTAACATCCGCTGGACCATGGAAAAAGCAAGAGAGTTCCAGAAAAACATCTATTTCTGCTTTATTGACTATGCCAAAGCCTTTGACTGTGTGGATCACAATAAACTGTGGGAA
>NW_011494835.1:1352663-1353512 GCF_000754665.1 Bison bison bison
GAAGAATTGATGCTTTTGAACTGTGGTGCTGGAGAAGACTCTTGAGAGTCCCTTGGACTGCAAGGAGATCCAACCAGTCCATCCTAAAGCAGACCAGTCCTGGGTGTTCATTGGAAGGACTGATGCTGAGGCTGAAACTCCAGTACTTTAGCCACCTCATGTGAAGAGTTGACTCATTAGAAAAGACTCTGATGCTGGGAGGGATTGGGGGCAGGAGGAGAAGGGGACGACAGAGGATGAGATGGCTGGATGGCATCACTGACTCGATGGACGTGAGTCTGAGTGAACTCCGGGAGTTGGTGATGGACAGGGAGGCCTGGTGTGCTGCGATTCATAGGGTCGCAAAGAGTTGGACACGACTGAGCGACTGAACTGAACTGAACAGTAGCAATGAGCACACATAACACCCATATCTTAGTTTCCAAATACCATTCCACAATAAAACCAGGGCTGAAGTAGAGAGGCTGGAATATTTTGCTGTGACAAAAAGCAAAGGCATATTCAAAAAATTATGGAAAGAAATGAAAATGACACAGGAGCTACTTGCAAGTGTTCCCACTAGCCATATTTGACATAATTTGAGCACCAAGAAGAATAAGGATAGTAATTGATAACAACTGAATAGTCAAGGCTCTGGTTTTTCCAGTGGTCATGTATGATGTGAGAGTTGGACTGTGAAGAAGGCTGAGCACTGAAGAATTGATGCTTTTGAACTGTGGTGTTGGAGAAGACTCTTGAGAGTCCCTTGGACTGCAAGGAGATCCAGCCAGTCCATTCTGAAGGAGATCAGCCCTGGGATTTCTTTGGAAGGAATGATGCTGAAGCTGAAACTCCAGTACTTTGGCCACC
>NW_011494835.1:1353612-1382354 GCF_000754665.1 Bison bison bison
ATTTTCACCCTGCTTATTTAACTTATATACAGAGTACATCATGAGAAATGCTGGGCTAGAAGAAGCACAAGCTGGAATCAAGATTGCCAGAAGAAGTATCAATAACCTCAGATATGCAGATGACACCACCCTTATGGCAGAAAGTGAAGAGGAACTAAAAAGCCTCTTGATGAAAGTGAAAGAGGAGAGTGAAAAAGTTGGCTTAAAGCTCAACACTCGAAAACTAAGATCATGGCATCCAGTCCCATCACTTCATGGGAAATAGATGGGGAAACGGTGGAAACAGTGTCAGACTTTATTTTTTCTGGGCTCCAAGACTGCTGCAGATGGTGATTGCAGCCATGAAATTAAAAGATGCTTACTCCTTGGAAGGAAAGTTATGACCAACCTAGATAGCATATTCAAAAGCAGAGACATTGTTTTGCCAACAAAGGTCCATCTAGTCAAGGCTATGGTTTTTCCAGTGGTCATGTATGATGTGAGAGTTGGACTGTGAAGAAGGCTGAGCACTGAAGAATTGATGCTTTTGAACTGTGGTGTTGGAGAAGACTCTTGAGAGTCCCTTGGACTGCAAGGAGATCCAGCCAGTCCATTCTGAAGCAGACCAGTCCTGGGTGTTCATTGGAAGGACTGATGCTGAGGCTGAAACTCCAGTACTTTAGCCACCTCATGTGAAGAGTTGACTCATTGGAAAAGACTCTGATGCTGGGAGGGATTGGGGGCAGGAGGAGAAGGGGACGACAGAGGGTGAGATGGCTGGATGGCATCACCGACTCCATGGACGTGAGTCTGAGTGAATCCGGGATTTGGTGATGGACAGGGAGGCCTGGCATGCTGCGATTTATGGGGTCGCAAAGAGTCAGACACGACTGAGCGACTGAACTGAACTGAACTGAATAATGAAAAAATTCATGGGTCCAGAATGATTCTAAAAAAAGAGAACAGAGCTCCTCTTTACAGAATGCCAGCAAACATGCAGAAGGAATGACAGAATCTGAAAGGATAATTTTACAACCACGACTGAAATAATTAGAGTAAAAATTATCCATAGATGTTAAAACTTTCACTGGGTGTAAATTTGTTAGGAACAGAATATTCAGAGAGCCTCAATGTGTCACCCCATGGGGTACTTACTCATTACAAAGAGAAGGTGCCGTTCAGTGGAGAAATCGGGTAGACTCCTTAATCAAGTGATCAAACTTGGCACCACCAATTACAGAATAAACTAACATGTGCAATAGGAATGTCATAATACATGATCACCTATGTAATATTTTTGCCAAAAAGGTTTAACCAGCATCTAATAATGAGGAAACTTCAAATTCAGGTCTACAAAAAAAGTAGGTCTAGAACTGTTCTAAGGAATGTCATCTAAATGAAACATCTATGAATGGCTCTGGATCCAAAAAATCCATAAAAATCATTTGGAGATAATTTGGGAAATCTAATCATGGACTGTTTGCTACATACTATTATTGTACCTATGTTAAATTTAAGTGTGACATGGCATGCATGCTAAAGTATGTAAGTACAAAGAGCCATTATATCTAGGTTACTTTCCAATGGCTCACTAATTGTGTGTGTGTGTGCAGATAGGGGTGGGGAGAGAGAAAGAGAGGGGAAAGAGTGTATGTAGCACACCTGCAAATGTGTAATATGTTAACAATTGTACATGAAAAGTCCATGGCTATTTACTGTTGCTATACTTTCAACTCCTGTGTAGATTTGAAATTTTTCAAGTACAAAAATGGGAAAAAATGTATAAACAAATGTAGTATGATATGCATACCTTGACAAATATTACTGAATTACTCTGACAAATATTTCTTAACTTGTGGGCTTCAGTGTACTTAGTGCACTCTAGAGAAGGGGTAAGGAACACGTGCTGGAGTCAGAGCCCTGGGTCCCAGGTTCACCTATGCAGAGTATCCAGCTCTCTCTGCTCTGAAATGAAGACTACAGGTTGAACCAGAGGAAAATGTCAGCACTGCCATTTTTTACTTAAAAAGTAGTAAGCCAACAGGGTGCATATAGAGTTTACCCATAGGTTTATGGGGATGATTGAATGAGAAAATCCAAATAAAGTACTTAGAACAGTACCCACTTCACAGTAAGAGCTCAAAAAAAAATATCTATAAACAGAATTATAAGAACAACAAAGACGAATTGCTACAGTGTCTAAGAAACTGTATTAAGGACTAGGGATAATAAAATCAGTAAGAGGTCAAGTCCTCACCCTCAACTAGGAAGTCTAGTAAGGAGAGAGAGAAATAAGCAAAGATATCTTAATAACAGATATATGTAGAGGATACAGGAGAGGAAGCGGTCAATTACATAGGTTTAAGGGAGTCAGAAAAGGTTTTGGAAAGGAAATAGTGCTAACAGATTTCTTTCAAAAAAAGAAACTTATAAAACATCGATAGCATAATGTAAGAATTCGTTGAGATTATGATGAAACACAGACTTCCAGGTGGCGCAGTGGTAAAGAATCCACCCCTTAATGTAGGAGATATAAGAGATTCAGGTTCAATCCCTGGATTGGGAAGATCCCCTGGAGTAGGAAATGGCAACCCACTCCAGTAGTCTTGCCTGGAAAATTCCATGGACACAGGAGTGTGGTCGGGCTACAGTCTGTGGAATTGCAAGGAGTCGGACATGACTGAGCACACAAGCAAGCAAGCAATGATGAGAGACATATTAGGTGAAAATTATATTTGTTTTGGCTAAGGAGATGATGCTCTAATTTTGAATAGGGGTACTGAGCAATCATCAAAAAAAGGCCAGAAAGTGTTAAACTAACCATCACCACTTCCTTCAGTGACCAAAATCCTTACGTTTAAAGGAGAATGAGTTGAGCCATTTATTAACCATTTTAAGATGGAACCAACTTTGTGACTGTACACAGAAATGCAGGATGTGAAGCATTTTGTCAGTGCGGCTCACTTTTTTTTTTAAAGGAAAGCATTACTTCACTAATTGTTCCAAATTTATCTGATGGAGGACCTTACACAGAAACTTGGAAACAAACGTCCATCAAAAAGGGATTGCTTAAATAAGTGGTGGCACAAGGGTCTTGCTGCCTCCAGGATTGTGGACTTCAAGTCAGGTATCATCTGCTGTTAGAGCGACCTCACTAAAAACAGGCTTCACCATGATTTCACCATGCCATTCTCCCCACACACTCACTGACTCCCCTTCATGTTTACTTGGAGCTCATCATGCTGGTTCTAACTTTTTGTACGGCATTCAACACCACATTTCACAATCTGACTCCTGCCTATCCCACCAGTCTCCTCTCCGGTCATATCCACAAACAGACCAACTAATGGTAGTTCCCAGGAAATCACATACTCCAATACTCCCACGCTTTTACACAGACTGCTGTTCTTCCCTTTGTTTGCTGGACTAACATCTAGACAGTTTCAATACTCAGCTTAAATAATATTTGCTTTAGCCCTTAATTCTGATTTTGGGGCCCTCCTCAGCACCTTCATAAACCTCTGTGCATAACTCTGCCATAAATTATATATATATGTGTGTGTGATTCACACACACACACACCATCCTATAGTATCACAAGTATTATTCTTACCTAGCTCCTTCTCTAGACTTTGAGCTCTTTAAATACACAGTATCTGCTCTGAAATTTCACACAGTCTCCTAACAAAGACAGGCATGACAGGTGTACAAGGTGTTAAAAGAATATAGAAGAAAGAATTTCTCAGCAGGCAGGCAGGAGTAGGGAAAATGTCAGGAAAGGCTTGCAAGAGGAAATGTGAACTGAATCTTAAAAGATGAATAGGAATTCACCACGTGGATGGGTGAAGGGCCTTTTATTCAGAACAACCAGCATAAGCAAAGCCAGAGGCACAAGAAGCAGCAGAGGGTCTGGCAGCACAAGGGTAGCCCACTGTGATTGTGTCCACAAGGCAAAAGAGAGTCCTTCTAAGATAAGGCAATCACCAGCTTAAAGACTCTCATACTCAAAGAAACAGTATTCCATCCATAATGGCAAACAATCAGTCGATTGTAAGAAGTAGATGTCACAATCAGACAATGCTTTATGTGTTTTCAAGCGTGTACATTGATTTAAGAACCTTCCTCAAGTGTTAAGATCTTTTATACAATATGTAAGGTCATAAGAAAGGCAGACAAATTAAATATAGTTATTTCCTCAGTAAACTGTCTTTCCTAAAACTACAATCTGCTTAGTAATATTATATCATGTTCACATTTTTTATTTCTTTTATATAGAAGTGCCTGGTCCTTATACCTTCAAAGTACTGACTGAGCTAAAGAGGTATAAGACACAGTCCCCAGATTCATAAAACTAACAATCTAGCAGAACAAATGATATAGAACCACAAATAATCCCAACGTACAGCAGGATGAGACAGGTGCCACGCCAGCATTATAACTCAATGTAGAGAAAGAGAAGACTTCCTGTCACTAAAGTCAGGAATGCAGAGTGAAGGCGGCATCTGAGCCAGGACCTGAGGCAGGGCTGAGTCACAGTATGTTCTAATAAGAAAGAACATAAACTTCTAACATGCGTGTGGGCTTCCCCAATGGATCAGCTGGTGAAGAATCTATCTGCAATACAGAAGCCACAGGAGATTGTGGGTTCGATCCCCAGGTCAGGAAAATCGCCTGCAGTAGGAAATGGCAGCCCACTCCAACATTCTTGCCTGGAAAATCCTATGGACCGAAGAGCCTGGCAGGCTACAGTCCAAAGGGTCACAAAGAGTCATACATGACTGAGAGACTAAGCACGTACACACACACACACACACGCATGCACACACACACACAAGTGTGGCTGTTCATTCCTAACAACAATTCACTTTGAGTATCTGCTTAGAATTAAAAGCGATAGTGATGGGATACAGAAAAAGTTAACCAAAAGGGGAAGAAAGATAGAATGTTTTAAGAGAGTGGTTCTCTTTTTCAGCCCTTGATATAAACAAATGTTGAATTACTCATTTCTTTTGGCTAAAGGCCAAAATGGTAAACTGGAAAGAAACTTTGTCAAGAACCGAAAACTGTCAAGAGAACATTTCAGCCCACATGCAATACAGTATTTTCCCTCTCCCACATTCCTTGGATATGTTTAATGTTATTCTTCTATGGAGGAAGTTGTGAGGATTATTAATGTTGACTGAAGGTGATGGTGGGGAAAGAAGGTGCGAGCAGGACAGAGGTGAAGAGATCATTCAATCAACCCCAGCCGGTGCCCCACTCAGACCCGCCCTGGAGCTCTAGGCCTAGAATCCACCCACGTATCACATCTCTCCACTTCTGAGTCTCACAAGAACTTCATCAATGTCACATCCAACACTGAGGTCATCCCCTGAACTTTCTCCACCAAATCACACACCAGAAACCCGGGCATCGTCCTTGATTCTATCTTCCTCACACCATTCTCACACCATCTGCTATCATTTCACCGAATGTGAAAAAATAATTACTAAACCAAGTGCTTCACATTTTTTCATTTGATCTTCATAAAAAAAAAAACAAAAAACCCTATAAGGTTGAGTTCTTATCTATATTTTACCAAAAAAGAAGCTATTTCCCAGAAAGGTCAGGTAAGTTTCTCAAAAACACAGGTCTGGTAACAGCTGGGTCTGACCAGGAAGCCTGAACTCCCCGCCCCTGTCCTAATACTCACCCCTCCATCCTTTCTTTTTATTATCCGTCAATCCCTATTTTTCTCTGCTCCCACCAGTGTCGCTTAAGATAAAACTCGGATGTCTCGCCAGGTTTACTGTAACAGCCTCTAGCCCTGAGCCTCAAAAGGCTCTCTCTTAATTGCCAACCAGCAAAATGTTCAGCGAGTGGCCCCAGAACCCAAGTGCCTACAGATCCTGGCGTCTGTCCTGAAGCAGTGAGTCCTATGGGAGTGCCTGCTTCATCCAACAGGGCAGCACCAGGCAACTCCAGCCCACCAATTCCTTGTAGCAAGAGGAGCGACTGATTTATTAACAAAGCCTGATCACTTTTCCTTGGAAACACTGGAACCTATTTTAAAAAACGTTCAAGCTCTCTGTGAGCAAAACTACATTCACCTGTATGCTAGATTGGACCCGCTGCATGCGTGTATGCTCAGCCGTGTCCGACTCTTTGCAACTCCGTGGACTGTAGCCCATCAGGCTCCTTCTCTCCATGGGATTTTTCAGGCAAGAATGCTGACCCATTAGAACGAGCTTATAACTTCTGAAATATAAATCTGATTGGGTAATTCCCCTGCTTAAAATATACACAATGCTCCTCTACAGCCCTGGGATAAACACTACTCTAAGATGCTATCAAAGGCCTTCTGCAAGTCAGCTCATTTCTCCCTCTCCCACAGCATCTGTCATCACAAACCCTTCAAACACACACCCCAATGCCCAGATGAAGGTTCTTACATTTCCTGGAATGTGCCCCTAACTCTGGCTTCTGAGGCTTCAGTGTATTTTTTTATCTGGCCCGGTGTCCTTCACTTGACTTAACCCTGAGGATACAGCTGGGCCACCAGCCCATCACTCTTGGCTGGGATGCTGCCCACTGTGATGGGCTTTCACAGTGCTTATCTCAAAGCACACCTGCATCAAAACACACCTCTCATCCAATACTGTCTTCATCTGCAGGCCTTCCACAGGGACAGGGAATGACATCAATGCCTGTAGCTTCATCTTACTGATGTCTGCAGTGGTTGGCCCAGAATGAGACAGGGGATAGCCCTCAGTATGTAGCTACTGAATGAATGAATCACTTGAAGCCCACTGAGTCTGTGAAATCTTCCCTGATCCACTCTGGCAGAAGTAGTTCTTCCTCTAAACAGCCTCAGCTCTTTAATCCCTAACTCTTGCCTACTTTAGAATCCAGGAAGGAATAAGAGACAACCATCTTATCGAAGGGCTTCCCTGGTGGCTCAGACGGTAAAGCGTCTGCCTGCAATATGGGAGACCTGGGTTCGATTCCTGGGTCGGGAAGATCCCCTGGAGGAGGAAATGGCAATCCACTCCAGCACTCTTGCCTGGAAAATCCCATGGACTGAGGAGCTTGATAGGTTACAGTCCATGGGGTTGCAAAGAGTCAGACAGGACTGAGCGACTTCACTTCACTTATCAAATCAGCTCCTCCTAAGCAAGAGTCCATGTTTTACTAAACTTGGATTAAACTTTTACTAAAGGTCTCTCTCCCAGCCCTTAACTTAGCTCCTTACCTTTAGTAAGCTCTCAAATGTGTGTCAAATAAATCTCTAAGTAACTCTACATGTAATTCTACAATTCAATTCTTCCAGTTCCTTTTTCCTGGGCTAGGTAACCAAAACTGTACCTCATTCTGACATCTGCAAATGGATGTTATTAAAGAAGTGGAAAAGGAATGGTTCAGAAGCACAGGCAGTTATCCAATGACAATTTTTACTTTAGACATGAATAATTTGAGAAATTTTCTACTATTTCCAATGGATTATTTCCAAATGATGGGCATGGTAAACAAAATGTAATTTAAAACATGCTATATACCAAGGATGCTATCATGGACCCTGGTAAAACACCATTTCAAAGTTCAAACACTTATCAAGAACTGTTCTTCATGAGAAGGAGGCTTTCTCCTTATGGCCAGCAACAATCCTGCCAGTAGGTTTAAAGATTAGGAAACCGTGGCTCAGAAAACTTAAATAAAATATCTAGTATGTCATGGGAGAAGGCAATGGCACCCCACTCCAATACTGTTGCCTGGAAAATCCCATGGATGGAGGAGCCTGGAAGGCTGCAGTCCATGGGGTCGCTAAGAGTCAGACACGACTGAGCGACTTCACTTTCACTTTTCACTTTCATGCACTGGAGAAGGAAATGGCAACCCACTCCAGTGTTCTTGCCTGAAGAATCCCATGGACAGAGAAGGCTGGTAGGCTGCAGTCCATGGGGTCGCACAGAGTCGGACACGACTGAAGCGACTTAGCAGCAGCAGTATGTCATAGTTGGTGAGTCACAGGAAAGAGTCCTGAACCCACATGTGTTGGGGACAAAACCCAAATTATATTCTTTGGCACTGACTCCTTAACTTCAGCCATAGCTCTGATAGTTAATCCTACAGCTGACAGTAAATAAAAGATACACATGCTTTGATTTTTTAAGTCTCTCTGAACAGAAAAAGTCTTAACATTTATTTCTATAACTATCAAGCTTGTTCCCAAATGGTTTTATTAAAATCTCCCCTTAAAGACACTTTCTCTGACATGTAAAAGTATAAAGTACATTGTCTTTTTGGTACCAAATCCATAAAACAGAATTACACATATTTCACCAAAAATTTCCAGTTAAGTATCATAAGGATGATTTGTCAGGTGACATTGTTCATTTTCAAAAATATTTAAAACAAGAAATTCCTTATGCACCAAAATCATAGCATGAACACTCCTAGGTGCTAGTACAACATCTTACATATGCTATACAATAAAAATATTTCTTACCTGATTTTTCCATGGAGAATTAATGAATACGAGACACAATTCCCTCAGGTTAATGATAGGATGGTGTTAGTAATTTCATTTGGTGGATTTTTTTTTTTTTTTTTGCTTCTTTAAGTATTAAAAATATAAACTGTCCTTTAGGTTAGAATGGAGGTCAATTTATTAGATTCGTAAAACAGAAGAAAGGAATTATAAACTGAAATGGAAAAGTTTAATGTAAGAACTGAAAACAAAATTATGAACAGAATAAACACATCTCTAAGGAATACAGCTTCCCCCCAAAAAGCAACTCAAGAACACAACTAGTGTTAAATTTTATTAATAACTTTATAAAGTTATTATTTAGAAGTATGCCTTTCAAGACATAGATTAGCTGAAATTATTTCAAAAAAAATGTTCATCTAACCTTTGAGCTGGCACCTTATCCTGGCTATTCTCTGCCTTAAGACGTAGAAAGCTGCAAAACAAATGTCCAAAAAAAGAAATTCCAGATCTTTTCTCTGTAAGGAGGCTGGACTTGGGTATTTATCAACTTGTTACATTCCCGGAGACTTACATATTTGCAACTTTCAGTGCTTTTCTGAAACAAACAAAAAAAATCTAGGACATGTTCAAAATAGTAATATTTTAGTCACCATTTTGTCATTAAAAAACATTCTGTAACAAAAATATTAACCAATAATTGAAGTTGTGCTATTCTTTCATAGTTCAAATTCTAAATTAAAATATTTCAGACCTCAACGACATTGTACCTTCCAGTCCAATTTTTAATCTTCAGAATATTAATGTTTGGTTCCAAGAGACAGTATCCTTTTATTTAAATGAGTATTGGACAAAATATCTGAAAAAAAATTAAAACTTTTGATCAATTAGTAACCAAGGCTGGTAGTTTTTTAAATTGATATTTTTTTTACTTACCTGTTTCTTACATACTGTTTCCCTTTTCTCTCCAACTTTGAGAAGGGAATATTAAGGTTTTTTTTTCTTTTCCTTCCACAGCATTTTCTTCTTGCATGGCTGCTTTGGTTGTCAATAGCAACAGGAATTAGAGGGAAAGCTCAGCCATTTCACTCGAAGATACAAATAACCCAGTATAATGAAAGTAAATGGAAGAAACTTGAAACACTACTAGTAATGGTCAGGGTTCGACCAGCCTAGAAATCCTAGAGGTAAGGGAAGAGATGATTTTATTACTTCTCTTTTGGATCATGCCTTTATAGCATAAAATATTAGTCTTCTTTAAAGCATAAAATATTCACTTTAACTGTCCATTTGTGTTATTTGTTTGTATAATTTAAAGCGAGGTGAATAGAGCCTTCTTTGGGGTAGTATCAGAAGAAAAAAACTGTAAGTCCAATTTGACTCAAAGTAGCAGTTTATCGATCCAGAATGATTGTTTTATACTTTTAAAGGCACACATAACATTTGCTTTTTAGAGTATTATTTTCACGTCCATTGGGTTTACAAGTTAGCATGTTGTTTTTGTTATTGTTCCTAACTTTAAAAGAACTCCTGATCTTGATACATTTCTTAAAATAATGAAATATATCAGGCACAATCTAAGCAAAAAGCTGAAAATATATCGAAGCATAAATTGCAAATTATATTCTGGATCACATATTAAGGAAAACCAGGACTATGGTTATGTATGAGAAGGAAAAATATAAAAGGATACTGTTTCTTTAATACTCTTTAAATGTCAATTTTGAATAATCTATCAAGAAAAAATATTAAATGATTTAAAATAAAGGTGAAATAAGCTAATAAAGAATAGCAAACATCATTATTTTCTAACTAGTTATGTTAGTATCAAGCAGCCAAACAGTTCTGTATAGTTTATTTTTGTCTCATAATATCTTAGTTGGGTCACATTTCTCCTACTTCACTTAAATCAGTGTTGACACACATAGATTTAGCAAGTTTTATGGTATTGGTATCTACACCCATTAAATAAGACTTCCAGAATGAAATTTTAGCCGAGGTCCCATATTCTAAAATTTGCATTTTAAAACTATACAAAACTGCATTTTAAATCAAAGCAATGTTAAACTTGGAGTAATTATTTCCAGGAAGTTTCTGTAATCTATTCTCTAATGATGTGTAAGGAAATGTTCATAGGCAACCATCACCACAATTTTTGTGAAAGCTGCCAAAATAAAAATGCCCTACATGTATTTTTTGTGTGGTATAAACCCCACAGTGAAAAGCACTAAAATAGGATTCATTCGTAGCACATAATATAGAAACGCCTGTCCATTTTCTCCTGATGATCAGTTTTCCAACAGCCACTATAAAAAGCCATAGTGTTTAATACATGCAATTTTGCCAGCTCCAAGCCACCCAGTGAGAATTCTCAACTGCAGAAGTCTCTCCTGAGACTTGCCCCAGACCACTGCTTTAGTTCACCTGAGGGTTCCCTCAGGTGACACTGTGACTTTACAGACAGGTCTCCGTGATTATTAGGCATCCTTAAACATCATAAGCACTCTGATGACTTTATAAAATTGTAACTAACATAAACCAGAGAAGCTAAACAATTTGGGGATGTCTTTTCTTGCCTGCTAAACACAGGTCACAGATTTGGAGTCCATTCTGGGCCCTGGACAGAGTTAGGGAAAATAAGGGATAAGAAACCCAAAGGAATTGAGCCTCTGTATTATCCAAGGGGATCCCTATCTTATGGTGTATCATCACACAGCCTCTGAAGCATGATACACGCACTTCCTTCAAGGCGATAAATCCAGGCTCCCAGATGAAAGGGACTGGTCCTCCCAGACTTTGCACCTCTATCTTCCAACCCTAATCTCCAGCTGGAAAAAGCAGTAACTCTAAGATGTTCTCTATGTCCCAACCCAAAATTTCATGTATCTCTCATTGTCAAAAAAGTTAATATTGGCCCAGGAAACACTATTTATAGACAACTCTCCAACTCTGCATGTTTATTAAAGCAACATCCAAGACAACAGATCCCATGAATAGAATTTTGAGTAACAATCTGGAATCTTTCCATTCTTTTATAAGTATTTAAGTTACAAAATTCATCAAACCTCAACACAAGATTAGAGAACAGAACATTTAACAAATCTACAAATTATCTCTTCATAATTTTGTATTTTCTCCCCCCTTTTAATTGCTTAAAAAACAAAACAAAAAACCCCCACAATTCTGCCTTAATTAGGAAATAAGCTATGCAGGGGGATATCTTAATTTTGGACCATACACAAAGATGTAATGAACTTTTTAATTCATCAGTGATTTAAAAACAATCTAAGGGACAAAAGAACTTGAAACTAACCTTATCAATATGAAACACCATGAAATATTTATGTAATCAGATGAACTTAGGACAATTTATCTAGTAGAAACTATCGCCATAGTAAATTATATAAAATCATGTACCCTAACCCATGTATATTAAAAAAATACATGTAAGCTGCAATTTGTGTTTTTCTATTACTTGCTATTTGTTGGCATGAAAGCATTTGGACAGTAGATTTCAAGTACCTACAAAACCTTAACAGTGAAAGAAAACAGGAGGTCACAAAGGCTTTAGAAAAATATTTTGGGTGGCATGAAGCTATATTCAGAAAGTCTATCCTAGGAGTTAGTTTCTGTGCTAGTTAGTTTCTCTGACCGTTTAAGGATTTTTCATAGAAACTGAGTTTGAAAACTCTGATCTATGAAAACAAGGCTAAAGTTTTATAAAACAGCATTGTTTTCAGCAAAGTTAAGCATAAATCCAAAAATATTAGTTTCTTCATTTGTGTACATCAGTGCAAATTTTAACTGTGATGACATAGTTCCTAAAACTTGAGAATAAGTCAGTAATATTTACAAAAGACAACTTTAACCTTGTGATTTAATGATGTTATAATAGGAAAACAATGTCAGATTTGGAGAATTTATATCGTTAACCTACAGGACAGTTAAAGACATATTGACCAAATTAAATGTTCAGTTTTAAATTTTATTTGATTCTAGAATACCCTCATTTGAATCATCTACAGCAAATCTTTAGTCTTAACTTGTATTTCCCTGGCATCTAGTACCTATGAAGACTGTCTCCAGCCTTTGGTTAAATATGGCAAAAAAAAAAATGAGGGCTTCTAGCTAAATATAATTAAAAATAAAACTGTTTCTTCTACAAAATCAACTACAATAAAGCTAAGAAGCCAACTTAATTATTCATAGCTCTTTTTGCTTCAATCAGATAAAAATAACAAATTGACTTGTGCTTCATAGGCTAAGGTAAAACTACAATTCTTGAGAATATTTATGAAAGAATATGTAATAACACATGGGTATCTGACATTATTTTAACATATAATAATACTTTATCACATCTAGGCTATAATGTATTCCTTTATGCTGGCTTTGTTAGGAATTTTATTAGTAATTATATTATGACCATAATTATCTGAATTAGGCACTAGCAGTAACTTGAGTGGTAAAACTGGAAAATTTTAAATGAAGCTTTAGTGCATTAAAATGCACTAAATATAATTTAAAATGCACAAGCTTCTTTATATTTGACATTACTTAACTGAACTCTGTACCTTGCAATGCACCAGTTTTTAAGTAATTAGATTCATATTTTGCAACCAGTTTGCTCTGGTCAATTTCCAGGGATACACTGTCAATCCCATTAAGCCTATGCTAATGAGTTGGTGATGGACAGGGAGGCCTGGCCTGCTGCAATTCATGGGGTCGCAAAGAGTCGGACACAACTGAGTGACTGAACTGAACTGAACTGAACAGTATTTTGCTACGGGCAGTGATTGATACCACTTTTAAATTTTTTCAAGCCAAATTATCTTTGCTTAATTCTTTGAGAACTGATCATTTATTAATCCCCACAAAGAAGTGTAAGATCTTGGCCCTGGCAATGTAAACTCCTTGGCTCCCCTCCAGGTTGATACAAGGTGGCAATTTTTGGACAGGTTAGATTCTCGGTTGGTGCTGATCTTTGAGGAGAGGCATTCAAAACCCCTTTCTGTGTTTCTCCTAAAGAGATGGGGGACTTACTGGATTGGTGCCCTCTCAAGATTCATGGTGAGTCCTCTTCTTTTGAGAGAGAGACAGAGTGATTCTCCTGGGCACATGTATCCCAGAGTTTCAGGTTCCAGTGCCACTGGAGCTTCAGGAGTCCCTGAGAATTAGCCTTTCCTCATGTGTGTGTGTGCTAAGTCACTTCAGTTGTGTCTGACTCTTTGTGACCCCATGGACTGTAGCCCGCCAGGCTCCTCTGTCCATGGGATTTCCCAGGCAAGAATACTGGAGTGGGTTGCCATTTCCTCCTCCACAGGATCTTCTTGACCCAGGGATCAAACCCACATCTCTTATGTCTCCTGCACTGGCAGGCAGGTTCTTTACCACTAGCCCCACCTGGGAAGGCCAGGCAGGCTTTCCTCAGGCCCCAGTGAAGTTAAGTTTATGTCTGGATGGTGACCTGAGACCCTGCTTTGAGTCTATTCAGGTCTAAGTAGCTTATTTAAAGCAGCCTTCCATGAGATCCAGGTGAACTAAAATAAAAACTAAGAGTCATTTTGGCTCCTCTGCACATGTATAACAATCAGGAGCTTTGGGGAAATGAACACTGGTCAAAAATTTTGTTGTTTCTTGGCTCACTGGCCCTTATTCCATGTTACAGCGTAAGTAGGATAAATGATGCGTTCATGCCTCACCACTTATGCCAACTCATAATTTGCACAAAAAGGAGAAAGTACATACAAAATGATAATGACTTTCACACTGATGTTCAATGAATACAAAAATAATAACTCATTAAAATTGATACAAAAAAATTCTCCCACTGATTTCTTTGCAGAGCCTCTTTATACTGGATCCTGCTGCTGCTGCTGCTGGTGCTGTCGCTTCAGTTGTGTCCGACTCTGTGCGACCCCATAGACGGCAGCCCACCAGGCTCCCCCGTCCCTGGGATTCTCCATGCAAGAACACTGGAGTGGGTTGCCATTTCCTTCTCCAATGCATGAAAGTGAAAAGTGAAAGTGAAGCCGCTCAGTCGTATCCGACTCTTAGCGACCCCATGGACTGCAGCCCACCAGGCTCCTCCGTCCATGGGATTTTCCAGGCAAGAATACTGGAGTGGGGTGCCATTGCCTTCTCCGATACTGGATCCTAGGAGACATCTATCTGTATTCCATTCCCAGTGCCTCTAGGTACCAACTCCATCAACTGCTGACTGATCTTAAAATACATGGGCTAAAAAAGTAAAGATATATGGTTAGCTTTTAATTAATATTACAGAAAACCTGACATTGTTAGAGATCCTAACTTGAAACTGTCTGGTCTAACCAAAATCTAATTGGTTCATCCAATTAGTCCATCCAAAATCCCATAGTTAACCCATTGCTGCCAGATATTCTGAAATGAATCAAGCTGAGCCATCAGAAAGCTTGGTGTGTGACTCAAATTATACCATATATATATTTTTTTAAATTATTTTCCATTATAGGTTATTACAAGGTATTGACTATATTCCCTGCGCTATGCAGTAAAACTTTGTTGCTTGTTGCATACTTATTTTTTAAATTAGAAATCTAGCATTCTATTCATGCTAAGGCAAACAAACACACAAAAAAAGGAAAGAATTCTACTTTTTAAAATTTAGTAATGTGTATCTTTTTGCCAGTTTTTCTAAATGTCCCATGGACATCTAATAACAACATATGAGAAACAAAATTTTAAATATATTTGTGTAAGATATAAGATTAATATAAATTAATATAAATAGAAATCTATTATGTTTAAATTATTAATGACATCATTCAAGATGCTCCTATTCTTATTTTTTCTGTACCTGATAAAATATTCGGAGAAATGTTAATGTGTCTTACTCTGATCATATACTCTTTTCTTTTCCCCTAATTTCTTCTGACTTTTGCTGTATGTATCTTTTGTTCCTTTGTTGTTAGGTGTCTAATGGTTTATGATGTCTATCTTCTTCATACATTGTACCTTTTATCATTAAAAATATTCATCTTTGTTTTATTTAAAAAGAAAGAAAGAAAAAAAATGGACAGCTCAGTGTGTATAATGTTTCTTAAGCTGCATATAGAATAGTTTTCTACGAACTGCACTTCTCGAGTAAAGGCCTCATCTTAGGCTGGCCTTCTTTTTTGGAACAGCTTCACAAAACCACCACTATTTCATGGTAAAAATGTTGCTGTGGCCCCTTCCACTCCATCATTCACCCCTCTTCTCTAAATACCACATGAAAGTCTTTCAGAACTGTATGTGGTAAAAGCCATAATTTCCCCCAAATAACGGGCTTGCTTCTTCCCTAACAAACAAGAAGAATTATATGAGCAATGAAAATTCCCTTTTCTCTTTGGCTAGGAAAAACTAAGAGCCAAATTGTACAACAGAATTTGACTCCTATGGCTTACGTGTCTGCATTTATTAACTCTCCTCCCATCTTACATTTTGTTCTACCCTTTTTTCTTCCTCTAGACTTTGTTAATTCTATTTTCCTATTTTAAGGCACTCGTTCCTGGAAACCACATCCTCTTCCAAACAAGGTAGGACATAAAACCATAGAAATAAATCCATTCTGCTTGTCTTTTAAGGTATCTTCTAAGGAGCCCAAAATAGAAAGTGACTGAATGGAAGGTTTACGCTCAGTAATATTATCCATGACTTAATCTCCTTTAAGTTACATGTTTTATACAAGAAATTTTATAAAAATAAAATGAGAGCTATTTAGTAACTGTACTTACATAAAAACAGAATGACTCTCCAATTCCCCCACATCTGTATGTATACAATAGTGATGATGAATATGTAAAGATATTCACTACGGCTTATTTTGTAAAAACAAAGCACTGAAGACCATCTAAATATACATAAACAGGGGATTTTTTAATTAATTAATTTAAAATTAATTATGGTGCATCCACATCCAATTTACCTTGGTTCATAGACCTAAAATTCCAGGTTCCTATGCAATATTGTTCTTTACAGCATCAAACTTGACTTTCACCACCAGGCATGTCCACAGCTGAGCAGCATTTCAGCTTTAGCCCAGTCTCTTCCTTCTTTCGGGAGCTATTTCTCCACTCTTCCTCAGTAGCATACTGGACACCTACCAACCTGAGGGGCTCATCTTCTGGTGTCATATGCCTTTTCATACTGTTCATGGGGTTCTCAAGGCAAGAATACTGAAATGGTTTTCCATTCCTTTCTCCAGTGGAATGGAGGAATTTAAATTAGATGACCATTATACCTACTACTGTGGGCAAAAATCCCTTAGAAGAAATGGAGTAGCCCTCATAGTCAACAAGAGAGTCTGAAATGCAGTACTTGGGTGCAATCTTGGAAAACAACAGAATGATATTGGTTTGTTTCCAAGGCAAACCATGCAACATCACAGTAATCCAAGTCTATGCCCCTACCACCCACTTCTTCATAGAAAAAGTCTATGCCTTCTTGTTTCAAAGATGCTGAAGTTGATCCGTTCTATGAAAACCTATAAGACCTTCTAGAACTAACACCAAAAAAGAAGATGTCCTTTTCATCACAGGGGACTGGAATGCCAAAGTGAGAAGTCAAGAGATACCTAGAATAAAAGGCAAGTTTGCCCTTGGAGTACAAAATGAAGAAGGGCAAAGGCTAACAGAGTTGTGTCAAGAGAACGCACTAGTCATAGGAAAACCTTCCTCCAACAACACAAGAGAGACTCTACGCATGTACACCACCAGATGGTTAATACCAAAATCAGACTGATTATATTCTTTGCAGCCAAAGATAGAGAAGCTCTACACAGTCAGCAAAAAACAAGATCTGGAGCTGACTGTGGCTCAGATCATCAGTTCCTTATTGCAAAATTCAGGCTTAAATTCAAGAAAGTAGGGAAAACCATTAGACCATTCAGGTATGGCCTAAATCAAATCCCTTATGATTATACAGTATAAATGACAAATTGATTCAAGGGATTAGATCTGATAGAGTGCCTGAATAACTATGGACCAAGGTTTGCAATATTGTACAGGAGGTGGTGACCAAAACTATCCCCAAGAAAAAGCAATGCAAGAAGGCAACGTGGCTGTCTGTAGAGGCCTTAGAAATAGCTGAGAAAAGAAGAGAAGCAAAAGGTAAAGGAGAAAGGAAAAGATATCCCCAACTGAATGCAGAATTTCAGGGAATAGCAAAGAGAGATAAGAAAGCCTTCTTAAGTGAACAATACAAAGAAATAGAGGAAAACAATAGAATGGGAAAGACTAGAGATCTCTTCAGGAAAATTAGAGACGCTAAGGGAACATTTCATGCAAAGATGGGCACAATAAAGAACAGAAATGGCGAGGACCTAACAGAAGCAGAAGATATTAAGAAGAGGTGGCAAGAATACACAGAAGAACTGTAGAAAAAATATCTTTATGACCCAGATAACCATGATGGTGTGATCACTCACTTAGAGCCAGACATCCTGGCGTGTGAAGTCAAGTGGGCCTTAGGAAGCATCACTATGAACAAAGCTAGTAGAGGTGATGGAATTCCAGCTGAGCTATTTCAAATCCTAAAAGGTGGTGCCGTTAAAATGCTGCACTCAATACATCAAATTTGGAAAACTCACCAGTGGCCACAGGACTGGAAAGGGTCAGTTTTCCTTCCAGTCCCAAAGAAAAGCAATGCCAAAGAATGTACAATTGCGCTCATTTCACATGCTAGCAAGGTCATGCTCAAAATCTTTCCAGCTAGGCTTCAACAGTATGTGAACTGAGAACTTCCAGATGTATAAGCTGAATTTAGAAGAGGCAGTGGAACCAGAGGTCAAATTGCCAACATTCACTGGATCATAGAAAGAGCAAGAGAATTTAAAAAACCTACTTCTGCTTCATTGACTATGCTAAAGCCTTTGATGTCGATTACAACAAACCTTGGGAATTCTTAAAGAGATGGAATACCAGACCACCTTACCTGTCTCTTGAGAAACATATATGTAGGACTAGAAGCAACAGTTAGAACCAGACATGGAACAACAGACTGGCCCCAAACTGGGAAAGGATTACATCAAGGCTGTATATTGTCATTCTGCTTATATAACTTATATGCAGAGTACATCATGTAAAATGCTGGGTTGAATGAATCACAAGTTGGAATCAAGATTCCTGGGAGAAATATCAACAACCTCAGATATGAAAATGTATCACTCTAATGGCAGAAAGCAAAGAGGAACTAAAGAGTCTCTTGAGGAGGGTGAAAGAAGAGAGTGAAAAAGTTGGCTTAAAACTCAACATTCCAAAAACTAAGATCATGGCATCTGATTCCATCACTTCCTGGCAAATAGATGGGGAAAAAGTGGAAACCGTGACACTTTATTTTCTTGGGCTCCAAAATCACTGTAGATGGTGACTGCAGCCATGAAATTAAAAGATGCTTGCTTCTTGGAAGAAAAACATGACCAACCTAGACAGTGTGTCCAAAAGCTGAGATTACTTTGCCAACAAAGGTCCATCTAGTCAAAGCTGTTGTTTTTCCAGTAGTCATGTATGGATGTGAGAGTTGGCCCATGAAGAAGGCTGAAGAACTGATGCTTCTGAACTGTGGTGTTGGAGAAAACTCTGGAGAGGGATAGCAAGGAGATCAAACCAGTCAATCCTAAAGGAAATAAACCCTGGATATTCATTGCAAGGACTGATGCTGAAGATGAAGCTCCAAATACTTTGGCCATCTAATGCAAAGAGCTGATTCACTGGAAAAGATCGGATGCTAGGAAAGATTAAGGGCAGGAGGAAAAGGGGATGGCAGAGGATGAGATGGTTAGATAGCATCACTGACTCAATGGACATGAGTCTGAGCAAACTCCAGAAGATAGTGAAGGACAGGGAAGCCTGAAGCACTGCTGTTCATAGGATTGCAAAGAGTTGGACACGACTCAGCGATTGAACAATAATATGGTAATCCATATTTAGAAGAATGGGTCAGGCTTACATGAATTGATAAAAACTAGCCTCCAAAATGTAGTATTATATGAAAAAAGAAGGTACAGACTAGGTTTACTTCATGCCATTACTTTATGAACAGGAAGAATTTTGATTAATCAATTATAACATAGTCATATGGTGGAATATTAATGCTAAGTCGCTTCAGTTGTGTCCGACTCTGTGCGACCCCACAGACGGCAGCCCACCAGGCTCCCCCGTCCCTGGGATTCTCCAGGCAAGAACACTGGAGTGGGTTGCCATTTCCTTCTCCAATGCATGAAGGTGAAAAGTGAAAGTGAAGTCGCTCAGTTGTGTCCGACTCTTCGAGACCCCATGGACTGCAGCCCACCAGGCTCCTCCATCCATGGGATTTTCCAGGCAAGAGTACTGGAGTGGGGTGCCATTGCCTTCTCCAATGGTGGAATACTACACATTCATTAAAAAATGATCAATTGCTTCATGTACTGATGATAAAGAAAGACCTTCAAGATGCATTTTTAAGAAGGTAAATGGGGTATATAGCATGCTTTCATTTGCATCAAAGAGGTAGGCGTGGAGATATACAGGAATTTGCCCACAAATATGTAAGATATTTCTGAAAAGTATACAAAAACCTGGTAATATTGTCTAACAAGGGGTATTTAAGGACCTGAACACACTCTTATAAAATAAAATGTATATATTTTTTAAATTAGTGGGAAAAAATTTTAAACCTGCACAAAATTGCTGGGAGAAAGACAAAAATATCCACTATAGTTAGGGGAGTGGGAAGTAATGAGAATTAAGGCTAAGAATGCTCCTCTTCTTCCCTTTCATCTCCCCTGTGGATATCTTCCATTATTCACCGAAGGAAACTGCAGAATCACTCAGCATCACTGAATTGTCATTTTAAATGCATGCGGTTGGTTCAATTGACTGAAAACGCAGATAACATGAACTCTACATCTGAAAACCACCATTACAATTGCCACAGGAGGGGAGGGTGAGGAGTACACCTACATTTTTCAAAGCTTATCAAAAAATTTCGAAGGAGGAAACAGTGTCGTTTCTGGGCCCGAAGCGGCTCCTTGGGACCAGAGGTGCATATGCTTTCAGGCAGCATCTCCATGTGGCAGGTATTTGAGGGCAGACGAAGCAGCTGAACTTCCAGCCACTAAAGTGCTTCCTTTCACTTGACCTGATATCCCAGGCTGAGAAGTGCTAACATTTCTGGTCTATAAACGTTAAGACCCACCCAGATTAACTGAAATGGGGATCTTAGGAGCATGCTAAGTTGCTTCAGTCGGGTCCGACTTTGTGCAACCCTGCGGACTGCAGCCTGTGTCCAGGGGATTCTCCAGGCATGAATACTGGAGTGGGTTGCCATACCCTCCTCTAGGGGATCTTCTTGACCCTGGGATGAAACCGCCGTCTCTTATGTCTCCCGCATTGGCAGGCAGGTTCTTTACCACTAGCACCACCTGGGAAGCCCTCTAAGGAAATTAGTAGCTCTCAATAGTAAGATATAAAGATCAGTTCTAATCAAGGGAAAGAATGAACGAACAAGGTAATTTCTCTGAACCTTGACTTGCAAGAAGACTCATCCTCCAAAACTACCTATGCGAAAGAGTCAAACTTCTTCAGCGTTGATTTTGGTGTGGAATCTACACTCCAGGACCACTTGAAGTTACCCAAAGTACATGCCATTCTTAAATAACCTTTTCATGGAAAGTGGGTGGTTTGGTTTATCTTGAAGACTACTTCCTAAGGATGTGGAAATTCAGATTGAGCGCTGAAAGTAGTTATAAGATGGTCCACAGTCTAGCATTTATTCCTACCTCCAAAAATAAACCATGACATTTTGCATTCTCACCCCAAGATTAGAGGAGGAAGCTGATAAACATTAAGACAGTGAAGCATGCTCAACTCCATTAAGCTGGCCCAGGACCTGCTGGCAGTCTTCAACATGGCTCTGAGCAGCGCAGCCCGCCTTGAGATTCCCAGCCACTCCTGGTGGGATGCATACAGTTGTATGGGTATAGAAAACTGCTTCATCCATAAAATGCTGATTCATGTCCAGTGCAGGCTGCCATAGCTGTTCACTACTAAGGGAAAGGCACTCACTAGGAACAGTGTGGGAACACTAGAGGTGGCCTTCAAAATCACTTCCGGTATTTCTCGTTTACTCTTATTTTAAAAAAGGATTCAAAATCCAAATAATCCAAGAAGGGTGTAATCTATGTATTTTGTGACTAGGGACATGAAATCAATGACTAACATAGGGAGCGAAAATGAACAAATCATGTTCCTTTTATGAGGCTGGATTTCTGAAACCAGATGTGAATGAGGAATAAAATATGAATTTTAAGTGTTTCATTTACTGTATTAAAATTTTCTGCTTCAACTAATAACCATTTCATTTGACATACAGCAATAATGCATTCAATAATTTGCTCATCATTCTTTCCAGTGATCCACGATCATTAGCCATAACGCATATTATCCAAATGAAATTATTGGAGGTACACTCCAAAACAGTTTCAGAATGAATTACTGTTTCTCAGTCCTTGAGTTAGTCCTTGAACTAACCTGTAAGTTTATCAAGCACTTTTAAGAATCCAGAATTTTCACTTTACATGGCAATTGTACAGTTGTAGCCTTTACTAGGAGAAGGCAATGGCACCCCACTCCAGTACTCTTGCCTGGAAAATCCCATGGACAGAGGAGCCTGGTGAGCTGCAGTCTATGGGGTCGCTAAGAGTCGGACACGACTGAGTGACTACACTTTCACTTTTCACTTTCATGCATTGGAGAAGGAAATGGCAACCCACTCCGGTGTTCTTACCTGGAGAATCCCAGGGATGGGGGAGCCTGGTGGGCTGCCATCTATGGGGTCGCACAGAGTCGGACACGACTGAAGTGACTTAGCAGCAGCAGCAGCCTTTACTAACTTTGGGGCGGGGGACGGTAGGAGGAAATGAGGTTTAGAACTAGTAAAGTAAAATCAAACTTTAGGTGTGGGTTTTATTTCTCACCAAAATCTCCAAAGAAACATAACAAAATTCCCACAGTTTTTCCTGGTCTTAAGAATAATTGCTCAAGGACAGCCAAAGAACTCAGAAACTTAATAGCTTTGTTGAAACCTAGAACTAGTTGCATTATGAATTTTTCTTCACACCTTTACAAAGTGCTTTCGACAGAAACACTATTGTTACAGCCACATAGAGAGCCAAACCTCCCAGGAAACAGAGAAACAACCATACAGAAATGCAATGTCTAGATCCTGTATACTTTAAAAAATAAAGGAAGTTCTCAGGTGGGATTTAGAGCTGCAGGGCACCTTAGAATCCACTGGTAAACTGGGAAAGTGCTGCTGAGAAATGTTAAATAGCCAATCAGGTGCAAACGTCAGAACTCCACTCAGTCGTCTCAAATTGTCTTGTGCTTTTAGTTAAGAACTGTTTCCACGGCATGCATGGCTTTTTAAAATCAGAGAAACACCGAGAAATCTTTATTACTGAGATCTCCACTTGTTAGGAGCAGAGAAATTGTTAAAGTAATTGAAATGTCTCATTAACACGATGGGGAAGTTAAGGAAGTGAAGCAGAATAACTACAGAGCAAGTAACAAGTAGTTTGTGACCCTCTGAGTGATTAACGTGCTTCTGTAAACATAGACCCATCCGGTGTGCTGCAAACATACTAGGAAACCTCCCTTTTCCAGTCCAGAGTTATATCAATAGTCAATAAAGGTAAAGTCCCAGACAGGTAATTAGAAACTCCAATTCTGAATCCTCAACATGTAGAGATCCGTTTGAGTCAAGAATATGAAACAAAGAGTCAAAGGATAGAAGGAAGATACAGGTATGACCTCTGAAAGTGCAGTGAAAACGTAACCTGCCTATTTCTGGAACAGGGCGTGCTTTCCCTGGCCAGGTGGAAGTGTTGGGTGGCATGGGCAGGATGCAGGATGGTTCCTGTGCCTGCTGGGGAGCATCTCTGGTCCCTCCTTTCTTAGTCCCAGAGGAAAGGACGGGAGGTCTGGCGGAACTGTGGCTGGACTTGCAGGCTGAGCAATGCAAGCCCCATGCCAGGTGAATCGTCCATGAAAAGGTGGGCAACAAGTGAAAATGAAATACATTTTCACTTCATTGTATACACTTCACTTCATTGTATTTCAATGAAATACAAAAATCTTTTGGGTAAATACATATACTCGACTCACATAAATATTGAGTCAAAACATCTCACATGTGCTCAACCAAATGGAATAGACATCACAGGGTCAGTGCTCTAGCCTGTGAGATCTCCCCCAACTTACACCTTTCCTAAGGGATAAATTGGGAGGTACTGTACGCAGGAGGGAATTTCTCCCTTTTGCTTTGCTGGGCTGATTTGAAGGAAAATTTCAAAGTGAATCATTCAGAAAAACGAGACCCAGGGCACCTTGTTGAGGAAGGGAGAACGCTCCTCATGGGAAAGGGACTCTGAGATTATACAAGGGTCAGAAAGGCAAAAACATTTTTCACATTAAATTTCCCAGCAGCTGTTCGGAATTTTTATAGGTAATCCATTACCAGATGTAACTGTTAAAGAATAGCAAGTCTCTTTTCCTCGAATAAATATAGTGACAAGGGTTTAAATTTCACAAAAGCTTTCTTTAAAACCAATCAGGAGTTTTCCTTCTGTCCCTGACAAGCCTCTTTTTGGTGCTGTTCACTCCCACTTTGAGCAGACTCACCCCCAATATACACTTTCCTCTACCTGTTTATAGCAAAACAAAGACAGAGGGATCTCCGAACTGGTAAAAGATGCTGGGACCATCTGAGATTCTGCAAAAATAAAACACAGGCAAGGAAGCATCCATCGGTAAAGATCCATCTGGCCCTTTCTGAAGGCATTTTATTTTACTGCAACAAAGAGAATCTCAGAACCATTTTTTAAAAAACATAGGCAGTATAAAGAACAAAGAGTCTAATGGCACATAAGGACCCATCCCACAACACTGTGTAAACACCAGTATTCCTTTATATTTAATTTCACCAGACACACATAATAGGGTATACCTGGAGTAGTTTTCTATGCTTTACAAATGATAATTTACTTCAACTCTGTTACGGTCCTAGGAGGTATTGTACTATTTTAGATCCATTTTAGAGATGAGCAAAACAAAGCAGAGAGGGACTGAATGATCTGTTAAAGGTCACACAGCTAATAGGTGGTGGAACTAGTTTAAACCCAGGGAGTCTAGCTCCAGAGTCCACATTTCCTCCATTATGCTGCCTCTCAAATTTTCATCAAATCTAAGATACACTGGGATTAGTGAAGGATCACCTTAAAGCATTTATCACCATTTCAATAACTAACTCATGCCACGTTGCAGCTTCCTCGGATCCAATGCAAGAAAGAAAAGATAAATACTATCAAATACTATATTTGACTGCTTGTGCGGTCTTTCAGAAACAAAATGAAGGTACAGAAAATTAGAGTGTCCCGTATCTGCTGGGAAAACTACTGCACAGAAAATGAAATGCCAGGCAATCACTTGGATGTTTAGATTTTGTCATACCACAGGACTTCAAAGGTCTTTAAACTCATTCAAATTCAGAACTGCCAAGGCAGTGTGTATCAGAGCAAATTTAATTCCAAGATAAAGAGACATAAAACAGCTCTTTCTGGGGGAATTCCACAGTTGATGAACCTCTAAGAGAGTTTTCTCCTCAAAATTCTTTAAGCACAGCTGGCAGAGTGCAAATATCCTCCCACTTGCCTCTGCCGACTGCCCTGGCACGCTGCCTTCAAGGGAGGTGCACTCCAGTGCGCTCTGCCAGGCAGCCTTGTCCTGGGTGGGGCTGGGGGCCTGTGCACACCCCACAGTGCTGCAACACTCGCTTTGGCAGTGTTCAGAAAACAAAGGCAATGAAGGAGGTGGAAACTACCTTCCTTCCTGCCAAGAAGCTACTTATCTTTTATTCAGGAGAGGTGTGTATATTGACTGGGTCAAGAGAAGAGTCCTCTCTTCACCTTTCGCTTAACAACACCTGACTGATCTTCACATTCCACACCTGTGGCCTCCAGCTGTGCAAACACCTCTGCCCCAGTGGCATAAGTGGCACCATAGACTATAGTCCATCAGGTACCATTCTTCTCTCTGACCATCTTCCCTTAAAAACAACGTGAAACAGACCAACCAGTAGGGGCACAGAAGCTTTACCTTGTTCTTTTGTTTACCAAAAACTGGAGTTACCACCATCTGCCTTTAATAAACGCAGCAGTGACCCAGCTGTGCAACAAGTCTGACCCAGTGGCTTGCAAGGAACGGGCAAACAACCATGAGTCCCCTTTCCCTTTTCCTCCCTAACCAGAGACGTCAACCCAGGGCTGTTACTCTCCCTCTTTCACAAAGTTAGGGGCAGACATCCCCAAAGACTGAAATAACTAAGAAATGCCTAGCTTTCCAAACTGAAATTTACCTGATTCCTCACCTCGCCAACACTTCTCTAAGGCAGGCTCCTCCCTTTGCAACTCCAGCCTTTTTAACCACCCTTCCATATTTCTCTAAGCCCCTTTTTTATTACTGTTAAAAACAATGGAATACATCGAAATCAACTCAGTTCCACCATCTAACCAGACATACCAATCTAGGGATCCAAAGATATGGCAGAAATTTACTTGAATGTTTTGTGAATTTTTTTGTTAGGGCAATTGGGAAAGATAAAATTTTAAGTTGTAGATAAAAAAGTGGGAATGAATTTCTCAAACTTCTGGGGTGTGGCTCTGATTTCTACCAGTAAAATATCCATTTGTGATTATGGAAAAGGTAAAAAAAAATCAGTGTTCTGATTTGGCACTTATTACATGATGTTGACTACTCATAGAACTTCAAAATGATTTTTTTTAAGTGCTATTTGATTATACTGGGTGGTCCATTTAGAATCCAGTCAATACAATCTCACTTCAAAAAAAAAAAAAGATTTACAAATAGGCCACTTTATACAACAGCTATGGCAAGGAATTTACAAGTGCTGTAAGGTTCAGAGTTTATTTAGTGTAAATACAGTCTAGACTCATTATCTTACCCCCATCTCACAGCCCACAGCAAAGAGTAAGCCTGATGGGAAAACAAGAGCTGGAAGTCCCTAGGACAAATGCTAAAATGGGCGTCTTAGGTACCTCTGGGAATAACAAAACTGGCACCTTACTTTAGTAGGGGGGATTCCGGTTGGAAAGGGGCAGAGTAAGAGGTCAGGGGCAACTCCCACGTCAGAACCACACCAGGAAGCCTTGCTCAGTAAGGAGCCCTCTGATGTGCACAGTGAAGCCATGACTGACAGTGGACAGCCCGCCCCCCACAGATGCTGGCGTCCCCGGCTGATACTCACGCTGACACTGTCCCCAGGGCCGGCGGGCCCAGCCCCAGCAGCAGTCAATCCTCCCACCGTAACGACACAGGCCAATGGATGACACTATTTGCCTGGGCCACCTACCAAACAAAAAGATGCAAATTAAATAAAGACACTCTTGAAATCAAAAATAATTTTCTCAGTACTTTAGAAAAACTTTTTAATAGCACCCAACAATTTTCTACAAATCCTTTTCATGCCTGAAGAAATTAAACAACAGAACACCTTCAGAGAAATGGTTCTGCTATGATCTAATTTCAAACATCAGACAGACATATATACAACAGGGCAAGAATTGAGGGGAAAAAGGAGGGGAAGATCCTTTCTTACAGGGAAATAGCACCAGCTAAAATGAAGAATTCTCAAGTCTGCCACTCACAGGATGGTTTCTGAAGTTTGAAATAAAACAGATTCCTCAAAGGCCCACACCTGTTACTGAGGGGAAGGCCAGTTTTGGCTGATTCATGGTAAACTGAAAAGTATTAAATCAGACATGTCAAAGCAGAAAAGTCTGCCTTGTATAAGGGGGTACCTGTGGGAAGGGGCAGAAAGAGGGGAGGTTTCTCAAAATCAAATGGAACAAAACTCTTTTTGGGATATGACTCTTCTGCAAAAAAAGGTTTCAGAAAAAAAAAAACGTACTGGAGAAAGAAGACTAAATGAAACCAAGGAGAGTTTAAAGTGTAGCTAACATCTCAAGTGTCCTTGTAGTTTGAAACTTTCCTTCCTGCATCAACAATTCGTGTTACCGTCCTCTCTAACATAAATAAGGACTAAAGCAAACACTGGATTTCAGGATCCGATTTACCAACCAGATTCCACTTTGACACCTTATTTGGTACATCGGTTCCTTGTTTAGATTCACACCTACCTCGACGACTCTCCTCGCCACCCCCTCCACCAGAGGATCAATATTTTAATCGTCTGTTTTAGATATTTTTAAGACTACATGAAAATCTATGCATAGTCATGTGATTATTTCTTGCTGCAAATATGTGTGCAAGAAACGCACAGGATATCCGAATGTGGGGAAATCATTGCTTTAATAAAATAAAACAGCCTCTGGCCGCTACCCACTTTTTTTTTTTTTTTTAACTTTACTAATCTTTTCATTCCCCTTGCCTTCATCTCCCGCTTCTGCCCCCGAGCCCAAAGGACAAATAACCCCGAACTTTACATTTCCTGAGACCAGGTGATAAACAAGCGGCTGCGCTTTTTCTCTCCAGCGCTCCACTGGCTCCCCTCCGTTCCTTCCAGGCACAAGAAAGCCAATCAATCGTGGAATTGATTCGTTCCAAGACTGCAGGTAAAACAGGTGCGGCAGTCTCTCGGGCTGCGCGGGGGCGGGGGTGAGGGTCATTGCATGAGGGCTGACTGGGTGGCGGTGGGACCCAAGTTAAAAATCTCTCCTGGCTCCTGCTGCCTGTTTTCTGCTTAAGCAGCAGCGATGGGCGCTCGGGGCAAGTCTGGTCTGTAATAGCACCGAGGTGGAGTAACCAAGCACGCCCTCCCGACACACACACACACACACACACACGCATGCACGCACACACTCGGGAGCCGATCTGGCAGCCGGGGCGAGGGCTCCTCGCTCTGCGGTAGGAGGAGTGGCTGAGTGACAGGGGAGCGGAGCAGAGCCTGGGGTTGTTGGGACCTGTCAGAGCACGCAGCAGTCAGGCTCGCCCGAGGTCTCGGGAGCTGTGTGTGCGTACAGGCACCCACACACGCGCGCGCAGGGTCCTCCCCCCGGCCCCTCGGTCCTTATTTTGAGTCCTCCCTCCCACCAAGGAAACCAAGTGGGGAAGCAAACGGGTCTCCCTCTGGAAACACAGTGGCTTCCTCTCCCTACCCTTTGTGTGAGTCATCGTGACAGCCCCCAGGCGGGATGTGGCCCGGACCACCTGGAAGTTTCCCCACTGCAGAGCTGTCTAAAGCAAGAATTTCCCACCCAAGG
>NW_011494835.1:1382454-1413087 GCF_000754665.1 Bison bison bison
CCGCCCGTCACCGCCTGTGGGGCAGCTAACCCGCGCCCTCAGAGCCCAGATGCCGGGCTCCACCTCCCTTCTCCCGCAGCCCCGACTAGGGCTCGGCGGCCCACCCCGCAGCGCAGCCTCCCCGGGTTCCCGGACGCGCAGGGGGCGCGCCCTCTAGGCCTTGGGCAGCCACTGGTGGAGACGGCTGCTCGACGGCTCTCCTCCCGCCGAGGCCGTGCGGTGGCCCCGTTTCTGGCCCTAGAGAAGAGAGATGGGACTCCAGGGCGGTGTGAAATTAGCGCTGGATAGAGCAAGAGAGGGTCCCCGGGGGGCGACTTACCTCCCGTCGAACTCCGCGGCCGCCTGCAGGTAGAGCGAGGACCCGAGCACCAGCGCCAGAAGGAAATCCATCTCGGGCGGCGAGTCCCGGGCGGAGGCTCAGCTGCAAGCGGGGAGCAGGTGGCGGGTGCTGGGGGCGCAGAAGAGGCGTGCTCGGCTCCCCCGAGGAGCTGCGGGCGCCGAGGTTACTGCTGCCCCTCTCGGAGGAGAGCCGCGCGGCACGCAGCCGGAGCAGGTCTGCTTGCGGCGTCCCGAGCCCCTCCGGCTCCCTCCCCGCGAGGGGAGGCGCTGCCCGGGAAGCCGCGCCGCCTGCGGGGAGGGGCGCAGGGGCGCGGGGCGCGCGTGCGCTCGGCTCGCCGCCCTCGGGTCCCCGGGTGAGGGGTGGAGGGCGCCCGGCCCTTCGGCGGGAAGCTCGGGGGCGGGGGCACTGCAGGAAGGCAGAGTCTCTTGGGGACCAGCCAAGCCGGGCGATCGCCAGGCTGGGAGGAAAGTTGCCAGCCCGGCCTGGACCAGGGAGAGCAGGGTGCTCAGCAGGAAAAGTCTGAGCCGGGGAGGAAAGGGGCCCCGGGCGTAGGTGCGCGCTCCGCGGGTTCCTTCCGAACAGGTGGGGACCGCAGGGGCGAGCCGTAGCTTTCACCGGAGGGCGAAGTCCAAGATGAGAGGTTTGTGGGGCCAGAGCTGAGCTGTGTCTGCATTTAAACGAAACCGCAGCACGACTTGGACAAATTAGCGAAGGCAAACTCTGGGAGTTTGCTTCTCCCGCAGAGCTGGCAGAGGCAGGGTTTTTAAAAAATTTGTAACCAACCGAACGAAATGCTTGGCGTCTTCGAGTTTTGAAGAGAGGTGCAGACTGTTTCCGTCTCCGCCAGCTCGACTCTGAGCACAGTAGGTGGATAGCAGCGGCTGCCCCTTCAGGGGCACATGCCCGCCAGAGAGGGAGAGCAGTTACTTCTTAAGTCTTGTGGTGCCTAATCCTCGAAGATCATTTAGAGAACCATTTTGAGCAATTATTGCTCTGTTACTGCTGAGTGAAATGTATTGTAGAAGGGCTGTGTTCAAATATAAACACGCAATGATTATACTAAAATTCATGTTAAAGCATCAGTCGGATCAAGTCACCTCTCATCCCACACCCAACCCGGAATGACTGCCCGGGGCACTGATCTGGCATCCCACACCTCTCCGACCTAACTAACAGTCTATGCCCTCCCTTCCTCTAATCCGTGGTCGCCCATGCCTTTCTTCCACACTCAGGCGTTCCTGCCTTAGGCCATTGACGGTCACTTCCACCTGAACCCAGAGAGTTCTTCTCTGTGTGGTTCTCACCCTCCCTTGTCTTTGCTCTATGTCACCTCTTCTAGGTGACCAGTCTTGACCACCCTATTTAAAAATGCAACCTGTCCCCTCCTGATGTCCCCTGCCAGTTCTTCTTTGTCTTTTCTGCAAACCACTCATCCTCTAGTTTCCTGTACCTGTGTGCTCAATCCTGTCCGACTGTGCGATGCCATGGACTGTAGCTTCCCAGGCTCCTCTGTCCATGGAATTTCCCAGGGAAGAAGACAGGAGTGGTTGCCATTTCCTCCTCCAGGGGCTCTTCCTGACCCAGGGATCGACCCTGCCTCTCTTGGGTCTCCTGCGTTGGCAGGCAGATTCTTTACCACTGTACCATCTGTTTCCTATATAATTTGCTTATTTCTTATTTTGCCCGTCTTCTTCCTGCTAGAATGCAAACTCTACAAGGGCAAGTTTCTTTGTTCGGTGTGTTTCATGTAGTGAAACGGTATGTTTCATTCATGCTCATAAATGTTTATTGACTGAGTTTGCTATGTTACAAACTTTACCCCAATCTTTATTTTCTTTTTGAGATTTCTCCAACTTTAAATTTTTTAATGGAAAATTTTGTGGCAGAGTGACCTCACTATCCTGATCTCTTAGTGTGTATAAACACAGGCATTTTCTGCAAGAAAAGGAAAAATAATGGTTTCAACTTAAATGACTCTTTGATTTCCAAGTTGTTTTCTGTTAGCAAAACAAGTTTCTATTTTAATCTCAGGAAACATCCATGCCATTTTGGGCTTGGGAAATTATTTTAGGCAAACAGCTTGGTGTCATCCATTTCAGATCTTTATAATGAACTCCAAAAATGTAGTAGTCAAAATATTTTTTCTGCAGAAAATAAAATTTTTTAAGTGTAATGTAGGCTTGGTTCCAGGTTTCAGTGGCTGCTCCTTAGTCATTTTCTTTGTTTTATAGGTTCCTGGGTTGAGCAATGGATGATTAGAGAGAAAGGGGCTAACCGACAGGCTAGAAACTGGAGTTGGAAGGAAAGGAGGATAAGTAGTAGGTGAAAACAGGATGGATATCTGGAGTAAGATTGTAATACCCCCTCTGTTTGCCTCCTTTTTTTTTTTTTTTTGTATCTTTTCTTTGACCTAGAAAACACTCCATTCATCTTCCTTCTTTTTTTTTATTTTTTAAATTGGAATATAGTTGATTGACATTGTTTCAGGTGTACAGCAAAGTGACTCAGCATCTCCCTTCTTCATACAGACACACTTTCCACTTACCCTTTGGGTCCAAGCTTAGCTGACACTTACCCAGGAAGGAAGCCCGTGTACTTTTTCACTTGGCTGAGACTCCTGTAGCTTGTGTTTCTACAGCCCTTTGCGTCCCCTAGAGTAACTCTTAAAGCACTGGTGGAACTGCCTCTCTACTACGTTGAGGTTTCCCCAAGACACTAACCAGCAGGAGGGCAAGAGCAGTGTCACTATATCCCTTGTGCCCAGCACGGTACCTGGCACGGGCTGGATTGACTTCTGCTTGGTGATCGTTAGCCTCTCCTTCAAGTCAGCTGTAGTTAATTATATCATTCTTTGTTGAATCATGGAGCAGAGGGGGTTCTAAAAGAATTGCAAGGTCTAATCGGGTAGCCTGATGCAGTTAGGACCACCAGTGCCCATTCCAAAAAAGAAGCGGGGTTCCCATGGGAGTGACATATTGCTATCTCAGTCTTAAAAACAAACAAGAAACAGTGAGAGTTTTACTTCTTCTTTTCCAATTTGGATTCCTTTTATTTCTTTTTCTGCTCTGATTGCTGTGGCCAAAACTTCCAAAACTATGTTGAATAGTAATGGTGAAAGTGGGCACCCTTGTCTTGTTCCTGACTTTAGAGGAAATGCTTTCAATTTTTCACCATTGAGGATAATGTTTGCTGTGGGTTTGTCATATATAGCTTTTATTATGTTGAGGTATGTTCCTTCTATTCCTGCTTTCTGGAGAGTTTTTATCATAAATGGGTGTTGAATTTTGTCAAAGGCTTTCTCTGCATCTATTGAGATAATCATATGGTTTTTATTTTTCAATTTGTTAATGTGGTGTATTACAAAACATACTGAACAGCATGCTTTTTGCATGTATTTTTCCAGTAGGATGACATTTTGGTTAGGTTTCACACGGGATAATGCCACCTTGGAAGGAGTAATCTCAATATCCTTGCACAAAAATCATAATTTTTACTGGTCACAATGTGACACAGATCAACAGCAAAATAGAACCAAGTGAACACAGCTTCCCCCACCCGGAAATCAGAAGCTCTTAATTATTGAGTCTTTTTCTCCCCCAGTAAATATTTACTGAGACCCTACCATGTATTAACCATGTCTATGTGCTAGGACTTCAGCAACAAGACAAAGTTATGCCCAGAAAGAGTTTACATTGCAGTTGGGGAGCAAGACAATAGGTACTATGGAGAGAGGGTAAAGGTGTAGAGACTCAAGGAAGGGTAGGTAGTAGAAAGAGATGGGCTGTGATTTTAGGTCGCCTCTCAAGTGAAGTGAAGTGAAAATCACTCAGTGTCCGACTCTTTGTGACCCCATGGACCATACAGTCCATGGAATTCTCCAGGCCAGAATACTGGTGGGGGTCGCCATTCCCTTCTCCAGGGGATCTTCCCAACCCAGGGATCGAACTTTTGTCTCCTGCATTGCAGGCAGATTCTTTACCAGCTGAGCCACCAGGGAAGCCCAAGAATACTGGAGTGGGTAGCCTATCCCTTCTCCAGCGGATCTTCCTGAGCCAGGAATCAAACCGAGGTCTCCTGCATTGCAGGCGGATTCTTTACCAGCTGAGCTACCAGCACCTCTGGAAGATGACATTCGAGCAGCGTTGGGATAAAGGGATTGTGGGTCACAGGAAAGAGAAAATGTGTTTTATCTATCAGCTTCTCATTGTCAGTGTCATGCAAGACATTCAGCAGTTTATTGCTCCTCCTGTCCCATATGCAGTGGTGCTTAGGGACAGGATTACTGCTTCAAAAACTCCTATAGAGCAGTTCTCTTTTTAGGAAAAGAGAAGGATGAGGAGCACACAGCTGCTCATTCACAGCAGTCTTGACTCCCAGCTGAGCAAGAATTATGGCGATGTACTGCTCTGGCCATGGAGGGAGGGCCTTGGTCAGACAGTCAGGTCACCCCTGCTTCTACTACCTGATCCATGAACCATGTCAGAAATGACTGTTGGAGCAGATACTTTCCTTGGGGCTGTACATCATTGTCAGTTCTTTTTCTACTGATACAGATTTGAAGGCCTGACTGTTTCTTTAAAGGAGCTAATAGAGATAGCACATTTTCAGGCCAGAATTAAGGTTTATGTGGCTTTAAGATTTCCTTAAAACCCTAATAGGCTTCTAATTGTTTCCAGTCAGTTCCTTGTGCAGATAACCATAACCAAAGTCTTTTCTAGTCCTAGTTCTTAAGCCTGCTTTATTTCTTTGCTTCCTTGTGTCCATACTTAACTCTTTCATCTTAATGGAGGCCACCTTGAGGCTAGCTTAAATAATAGGGTTGTTTGGGAAGGTGACACCCTTACCCTGATCCTCACCACAAGGCGTGGATCCCAATATTTATATTAATGTTCAGGACATAAAAGCAGTTGTCTTTTTCAACCCTGGGAGGCCTGAAATTTCTGGACATTCTCATTTCCTGCCATTTCTGCTTGCTAAAACAGCTAGTCCTTGCCTGAGCCCACCTCTTTCTTAAGATACCTTATAAAAGCAACAAGGAGCAGCACATATACAAAGATTTTCATTTTTTAAAATGATATCCCCTTTATCTGGATATATACTGTACCTTCCAAGTGAGCATAAGTAATGATTTTACAAAATGACATGTGTCACAAGCTTTCCAGCCTACAAACAGCAGCTTATAGTTAATACCATAACCGTAGCATACCACCTCTTCAAAGAAGAGAGAATTCCAATACTATGTAAATTCTTTTAAAGTATCAAAAAAGAAACACTTACAAATTATTCCTGAGAAGTCATTGATATCTACACTCAGAAAAAGTGTTTTCATATGTGCACAAATATACATACATATACAGATATGACTATCAATGCAAAAGCCCTAAATAAATGATTAGCAAGTACAGTCCAGGAATATACTGAAAGAATCCATTGCAATCAAATTGACAGAAACCTTTATGTGGGTAAAGGGCTAACAAAATCCTTTCCCCTTCTGCATGAGAATTTGACCTTAGGCTAACTTTTTAGCACTGTTCCCCTGGCAACCTGATAAAGTGATTTGTGAACCATGTTGCTATGTTGCTGGTAAAAATGGACCCCTGATTGGTAAACTGCATTTAGACAAGGAGAACCACCTATGCCTGATGCATAGCATTGGACCGACCTGAGTTCAGTGCCTCTTCTAACTGGGCATGTCCCTTGCAGAGGCCTTGGACATTAGGCCAATGGAATTGTCACGAGAGATGGAACCAAAGATGGATCACCATTGGTTGAATCTGCAGATGTGGGCCATATACTGGACCACAATCTTTTATTTAAGGGTCTTTAGCATCTGTGGAGTTCAGTCTCCATGGGGGTCCTGAAACCAGTCCCCTGTCGATATGGAGGGACCACTGTCTTTAGTGCCAATAATTCTCATCCATCTTCAAATAATTCTGCAGTGACAATGGAAGACTATTTGATGGGCCTTCGGTTCTATTTTAAACATCACCAGAAGAACTGAAATAGGCATGAATGGCTCACCAACAAATCAGAAAGAAGTTTCAAGAGTTATGAAATAGTCATGTTAAGTTTCCTAACTTTCAACTCTTTTAAATTTGTATCGTAATACTGGAGTGAGTTGCCATTTCCTACTCCAGGGGATCTTCACGACCCAGGGACTGGACCCACATCTCTTATGTTTTCTGCATTGGCAGGTGGATTCTTTACCACTGCACCACCTGGGCATGATCTGATGCAAATTTCAAAAAATTTTATTCATGTTTTTGTGTATAAAATAGAAAGATTCTTCTGTGCTGTCAATACATTTTTAGTATCACAAAACCAGGAGGGGTAACACTAGCCAGCTCCTTTAACACGTTACTCACAATCTCTTTGGCTTAACAGAATTAAATTCCTTTCATTTGTGCACAGATTTAATGAAGGTTGGACAGTTTTCCTAAGTGGTCCTTTGCAAGTGGTTCTTCAGGGATCTGGGCTCCTTCTGTCCTGCAGTTCTGTCTTTCCGGAGTTCTCCTCCTGTAGCCACAAGGCCAAGGGAGAGAGAGAGCCCAGGCAATCATTTCTGGGGGTTGTGGCACTCCACTGGCTACTACCCAGTTACATGGCTCCAACTTAACTGCGAGAGAATTTGGAAAGAATATTTTTCCAGTGTGCCAAGGAGGAAAATGAAAACTTTTCATCTAACACCTAGCATTGCCTTTGCCTCAAGAAATCAGTGAACTTTGTATTTAACTACTGCCAGAAAGGAAGCCTAACATTTAGCTATGACATCACTGAAAAATCATTATACTTGGAAATCATTCTCCAAAATTCACTTAGTCAATGATTTTCATCATACAGCGGGCCAATATATCTACTTGGGAATTCTTAATATATAACTCACCCAATTAAATTAGGTAAGCTGTATATAATACCTAATCAAGAAGCTGGTACATGTAGTAAGTACTCAACAAACACTGACTCAACTCAAGGGAAGGTTTTACTACTGGGAATTAAATGCTTCTCTAAGATTTTCTTTTATGACCAAGACAGGCATTTTCAAACACTTGCCTTAACATTTTCTATGCCTAAACCAGCTCTGATAATGCTATGTTGTGAATCTCTAATCTCAGTTTAGCTTTTATCAAAGTATTTGAGCAAATTCAGTTGCCTAAAATCCTCTTGCATCTCACTGCCACATGGGGGAAGTACTAGTTAAGCTTTTCACCTTTCCTACTAAAATATCAACCTACTCTTCTGGTCTCTAAAGCATGGCTCTGTTCTCAAACAACATGGAAGACCATTCTTTAGGCAAAACTTTGGTGCTTATAGAAATCCTTCTTAAATGATATTTATAGAAGCCAGTCTAGGTAGGGGGTGTGCTATCTAACAACCCCTGTGGTTTACCCAAACATTAACTCAATCAAGTTAGTCTCTTGGAATTTAACCTGGAACCTGGAGGACTCTTACTAAATTGGGTTTACAGCTTTAATGAGTTTATTATAGGATATAGCTAAATAAGATCTCCACCTGTACTTTCTGGAAGATTGTCATGGATGTTATCTGATATATCTGTCTCCATCCCTTAAAGTAGTTAATTTCTTACAGAATTTCAGGCCAATAAATGTGTTTCTTTGGAGAAAATTTTGTCTTCTATTTTCTGATGAATACTTACTGTATCAAGTTTCCTTTTTAAAAGTGGGTTCCAGAAAACTATGGAGACAGTAAAAAGATCAGTGTTGACAAGGAGAAAGGGATGATGAACAGAGCACAGAGAATTTTTAGGGCAGTGGAACTATTCTGTATCATATGATGATTGTGGGAAAAATGCCATTATACATTTTTTGAAACCCACAGAATGTACAACACCAAGAGTGAACCTTAGTGTAAACTATGGACTTTGGGCGATTATGTATTAATGTAGGTACACTGACTGTGACAAATGTACCACTTTGATGGGGGACATTGATAATGAGGAGGGGAAGGAGGTGTATGGAATATCTCTGAACCCTCCTTTCAGTTTCGCTGTGAATCTAAAACTGCTCTAAAAAATAAATCCATTAAAATTTTTTAAAAGAGAGGGTTTATAATTTTACCATTAATTTTCCTCAATAATTTAAATTTTATGTGGCAGTTGTGTTTAATGTATTTACTTTAAATTATGGATGATTAAAATTTTCATGTAAACATGGAATATAAATAAATTATATATGTATTTATTATTATACAATATATGATATATATGATATGTAATATGTAATTATTATAAAATTATATTTTTTAATATAAATTATATAAATACAATTTTAAAGTGTCTACTACAAAGCTCAGAGTTAAATTCTGCCTTGAGTTATTTAAACTCTTGGAGTGGATTAGCGTGTGTGCTCATTTCTTTCATTCACTAGTCCCAGTTTTCTCTTTCTGTTTTATTTCCTAACATGCTGTGATATAATGGGCTTCCCTGGTGGCTCAGATGGTAAAGAATCCGCCTGCAATGTGGGAGACCTGGGTTCAATGTAATAAATGTATATTTAGTCTTTGTTCTGGTTCCTGGCACAGAGCTTCTAAAACCTTTGTAATCACCTGAATAATTAAGGGTGAGTGGAGTGTCTTTTGTTATTCACGATAAGTCCCTTTTGACCACGTTGTTGTTTAGACCCTAAGTTGTGTCCAACTCTTACAAACTCATGGACTGTAGCCCGCCAGGCCCCTCTGTCCATGGGATTTTCCAGGCAAGAATACTGGAGTAGGTTGCCATTTCCTTTTCCAGGGGATCTTCCCAACCCAGGGATTGAACCCGTGTCTCCTGCGATGGCAGGCGTTTTCTTCATCGCTAAGCCACCAAGGAAACCCCATTTTGATCATACTTGTGTTTAAGTTAGTGAGGTGATTCTCTATGGAACTCTAGATACCTTAGGATGGGGGCTGGTTGCTAGAGAAACCAACCATGTGATTAGATGGTTGGAACTTTCAGCCCCATCCTGAGATCTCTGAGGAGGGGAGAATGGCTGGAGACTGAGTTAATGGCTAAAGATTTAATCAGCCATGGCTACATAAGGAAGTCTCCATAAAGGCTTAAAAGGAGTGGGGTTCAGAATGATTCCAGATTGTTGAAGGCATCCATATTACCAGGAGGGTAGTGATCTGGAGAGGGCATGAAGCTACCCCGCTTTTGATACGTATGTTGCCCTTGTATCTCCACTTGGCTGTTCCTGAGCTATATCCCTTATAATAAACTGGTGACGGTAAGTAAAGTATTTCTTTGAGTTCTATGAGCCATTCTAGCAAAGTATTAAACTCAAGGAGAGACTCATGGGAACCTCTGGTTTATAGCCAGTCAGAAGTTCCAGTGACAAGCTAGGACAAGTGACAAGTGTCTGAAGTGGGGACAGTCTTATGGGACTGAGCCCTTAACTTGTGGAGTTTTTGCTAACTCTGGGTAGTTAGTGTCATAATGAATTAAATTGCAGGGCACCCAGCTGGTGTCACAGAGAATTGGAGAACTGCTTGGCATGGAAAGCCCACACATTTGGTGTCAGAAGTATTGTGAGCAGGAAGAAATAGAGTTTTCTTTTATTACCCTTATTTTATATTATCATTTCTTGAGGGTTTTCTCCAAGTTCATTTTGGAAAGAAACAAGGCCAAAATAAGTTCAATAAGTAAAAAGATAAAAATATAGTCTCCCAACTATTAAGATTTAGGTTTGATCTAAAAGCTGTAGCTTAATTGTTGTTTTAGGATTTTCCATCAAAAATTGTTTTTTCCCTGCTTCTAACACTGAGTTATGTTCTCCAGAAATTCTTTAAATTTTGAATTGTTTTAGCTTACTTGTAATATATATAGTTCACATTCTTTGTAACAGTTCACTTTTGCACCCCCCCCCCCCATTCAAACAATAAAATCTGTCTCCCATAGAATAGATTAAGTTTTTCTAAATGAAGGTGTGAATACAACTCCAAGACCTCACAGCTCTTTGTTGGGAAGTTCCTTATGTGAAACCTAAATGAGTGAAGACCATGTTTACTTGTCTATCCCAGATGATAAAGAACCCACCTGCTAATGCAGGACATGTAAGGGATGTGGGTTCGATCCCTGGGTTGGGAAGATCCCTTGGAGTTGGGCAGGGCATCCCACTCCAGTATTCTTGCCTGGAGAATCCCATGGACAGAGGAGCCTGGTGGGCTACACTCCATGGGGTCACAAAGAGCTGGACACGACTGAAGTGACTCACGCATGTCCCGGCTGGAGAAAACAAAACACCATACAATACACCGACAAGCTATATGGTCTACTGAATGAGAAAGCCCTACTCCCCAGTGCAAATAAGATGAAATATAAATTTGTGAAAGTTGAACAACTGAAAGTATTGCTTGATGAATGTTTTTAATTACAGTGTCTTCAACTCTGGTAAATGTGCATATTAACTACAATGTACTAATTTACAAAATAATCCATCAAAAAAATCAAATCACTCTAGCAGTATTGTCTTGTTTGTTTAAATACATATCTGGAAATACTGTGGCTTGGAAGAACTTAAGGAAAAATTAATGCAGGATAGCACTTGATGGTTGTTCAGGCTTCAAGTTTAATTTTACTCTGATAAATACCAGTTGAGCTCTAACTGGACCTCTCTGAACCTCAGTTTCCTCTTCTATTATAAAGGAATACTAATGTATTGTGTATACATAATTTCCTGTATATTATGATGTTTTGACATCATAAGAAACCATTCTGGCTGCAGAGAGACTGCCCCTCCCTGGTTGAGCTGATTCTTACAGATGGCAAATGGCCCAGCCTGGAGCATGACTTTGATATGCAAACTAACCTTTCCAGAGCCCTATCTCTTCTATCTGGTGCATATTCAATCCACCCCAGAGGCAATATTCCTCTGCTTTAATTATCCCAGGGCCAGGTGCCAGGAACTAGGGATCACTCTACAGGTCAGAGCCAACACACAATATTCCAACTTGCCAGTCCTAAACTGTTTACCCTGCCCTGCCTTGCCTTTTGCATGATCACCTCAATAAAATAGCCTAAGTGCTTCCCCCACCCCAACTCCTGTCTTCTGCCTTCTAACCACCCTGTTTTTTCCCATTGGCCTTGCTTGGTGTGCCTCCTGCCTCTAGGACCTGTGAGTATAATAAACCTTGTTTCTTCCTGACTATCTCATTAAAGAATATAAAACAACCAACATGTGTCTTGCAGAGTTACTGTGAAAACACAATGCCATCATTACCGTCCCTAGTACGGAGAAAACCTTCAGTGAAGAGTTGCTGTTAGGAAAAGTAAGCTTAACATAGGAAGTATTAATATAATTCCATTATTAATGATCTGGACCACCATCCATGTTCATACTTTATCTGAATATAAAGCTTTGGAGGGCCTGCACCTCTGTCTCTTGACACAGCATCTGAGATAGAAAGGAATGCTGGACCATTTCTGCATTCTTATGAACACGTCTTTTTTTTTTTTTTTTTGCCACAGGGATTTCCTGTCTCTTACTCTCATAGAGGCTGGAAGCAGAGGCTCCTATCTTTCAACAACAGGTATGAATTCTGCCAACAGTCTAGCCAACTAATGCTTCCAGATAAGGAGGGATTCACCTGGACTAGAGACATAAAGAGTTTATTATTTTAATGAATTAAAGATGAAAGTGGAACATACCAACTCAAAAGAAGGCAATGAAAACACTGACTGGGTTTGATACCCAGGTTTGGTTTCTAAGAGCAGCACCAAATGCTCCCCATCAGGCGGGAGATGTTTTCTCGGCTCGTGTCAACCCTTGGCGCAAGCAGCTCGTTTCTTTATAGTCTCAGAGAGAGATTTTATTTTGAACAGGTATCTACTGCCTAACTCTTGTGTGTGTCGTACTGTGTCATAGCTATGTCCTATCCAGCCTTTCAGGCGGGCCTCATCCCTCGGAGTCATTTAATTTGGTATTGTTTTCTAAAAACAAACAAAACAAACCCCTACAAAACCTATAAAAAAGATTATGGTCACCATGCTGTTGCCTTTTGTATGGTAGTGAGTCCATCTTTTTTACTCATCAAAAGTAACCCCAGGATGAGCTAGGAGAAAGGAGATTAAAATCTAATAGGTTAGACATATGCTATTATATATAGAATGGATAACAACAAGGTCCTACTGTATAGGACAGAGAACTGTATTCAATATCCTATAAACCATAACAGAAAAGCATATTTAAAAAAGAATGTATATATATAAAACTGAATCACTTTGCTATACAGCAAAAATTAATACAACATTGTAAACCATCTATACGTCAAATAAATTCTTTTAAATGTAAAAATAAAAAAAAAATTACAGATAAGGAGTAAAGGCTCCCAAGGACTTTAGTAACATCCTGGAAACTAAAGGGGTCATACAACTAAAGATTCCTCAAGTTACTGATAATGGGATTTATGAAGGAATGAAGGAATATGTTGGCCTTACCATCTGTGGGAAAGGTGTGGGGCTCCTTAGGGATGTTTCTCTCCTTTCCCACTGACCTACCTGTGTCTTTAACATTTATTTTCTCCACTAAAAGTTTGACAAGTTGTTTGGAACATTATCACATTTATTATTAATTTTTTGGAAATAGTCATGCTGCTTGAAATATGAAAGGTAAGAACATCAGATATGCAACAAAATCAAAGACAAGAGTTCCAGTTCTAACAGTGGTGGACAAGGATGTTTTGAACCAACCCTCTCTTTGAGAATTAGAAATGTCACCCAGGTGGTAAGGAACTGGGTTAGTAGGGTCTGGATATGGGGACAGAGGGAGGCCCAAACAAATGAGTGTGAAATTCATTGCTTTTCTTTTCAGTGTGTGTGTGTGTGTGTGTGTGTGTGTGTGTGTGAGTGAGTGTGTGTGTGTGTGTGTGTGCACGCGCGCTCAGTCATATCCAACTCTTTGTGACCCCATGGATTGTAGCCTGACAGGCTCCTCTGTCCATGGGATTCCCCAGGCAAGAATACTGAAGAGGGTTACCATTTCCGACTCCAGGGGATCTTCCCAATCCAGGGATTGAACCCACGTCTCTAGTGTCTCCTGCATTGGCAGGCGGAGCCTTTACCACTGTGCCACCCAGGAAGCCCCTTTTCTTCTTCAGGCAAATGCCAATTCTAAAAGTGGGACCTGAGAGACTGGACCCTGAGTAGAGCTTTCTGCAGATGTGTGGGTCATGGGAAGAAATATTAGCAGTCAGAGCTTGCCAAGGAGGATGGGACCTGGTAAACCAGCAACCCCCTCCCCTCCAGGGGCTGTTTTGGAATCTCAAAGGGGTATATTCCAAGAACAAGAGTATGCTGGATGGGTAGAGACTAGAGACTAGCCTCACAAAGACCAGAGCCTGATTGCCTAGGTGATCTGTGTCTGCTAGTACTCTAGCACAGCTGCTTGCCAGAGGCAAACCAAATCCTTTCTGGAGGGAGACAACATCACCTATGACCACAGATTATCTCTGAATGTTTTATTGCAAAATCTAGCAATCAGTTAAAAAGTATCAAGCACATAAAAAGATGAGACTCAAAGGAAAAGAGAAAACGACGGAAATGGGCTTATAGGGAGTATGGACTTCAGAGTTATTCAGTAAGAATTTTTGAAAATTAGGATTAACACGTTTAAGAAATTAGAAGGCCAGAATGATAAAACTGGGAGAGAATAGGAAATGAAGATAAAAGTTAAAAAGGACAATTCTAGAATTCAAAACACAATAATTGATATTAAGATTACAGTGAATAGGTTTAAATAACAATTAGATACAGTTGAACAAGAATCGGGTGAGAAGAAAGCATCGAGGTTGAATCATGGAGAGACAAAAGCATGGAAAATACACACAAGAGTATGAGTGACATCAGGGAACAGGTGAAAAAGTCTGAAATATATGAACTGTAAACCCAGAATGAGAGAGAGAGAGAGCAGGACAGAGAGAATGGGACAGAATAAAGGTGTGCAGAGATAATGACTGAGAATTTTCCAAAATTTCTGAAAAATATCAAGCCAGATTTAAAAAGCATCACGAACCCCAAGTAGGATGTTATAAAGAAAACCATATCTAGATGATACTGGTAAGATCAGAGATAAAAATCTTAAAGCAGTTAAAGATACACAAACTTTACTGGCTATTCTTACTTCCTTTCCTAGGGTGGGGTGAAGAGGAGAGTTTTGTGTGGGGGTCTGTACAGAACATGGGCATTGAACTTGGCTTTGCTTTACTCTGTGATCTGTCCATTCATTGTCAGGTATACTTAGGGGACACCGAAGCAGCATTCCTGTTTCAGAATCTTTACAGCATTTTCTTATGACAGTGGATATTCACTTGGACTTAAATTCTGCTCTGCACTGTATATATAAGTAGGTTTGAGCACTTGTGATGGAGTGGGTGAGTGCATGCTCAGTTGCTAAGTCATAGTCAACTCTTTGTGACCCCAAGGACTGTAGCCTGTCAGGCTCCTCTGACCATGGGCTTTTCCAGGCAAGAATACTGGAGTAGGTTAACATTTCCTTCTCCATATGATGAGGTACGAAGAAGGCAATGGCACCCCACTCCAGTACTCTTGCCTGGAAAATCCCATGGATGGAGGAGCCTGGTAGGCTGTAGTCCATGGGGTCGCTAAGAGTTGGACACAACTGAGCGTCTTCACTTTCACTTTTCACTTTCATGCATTGGAGAAGGAAATGGCAAACTACTCTGGTGTTTTTGCCTGGAGAATCCTAGGGACAGGGCAGCCTCATAGGCTGCCATCTATGGGGTCGCACAGAGTCTGACACGACTGAAGCGACTTAGCAGCAGCAGCAGCAGTGGCATGATGAGGTAGATCCCATTATGATGCCCAATTTTAGGCAAGCAAACCAGGGCTTGGAAAAGTTGTCATGTGGCTCAGGTCAGAGGGCTAGTAAGAAGTAAAGCCTGACTTCATGACTCTTGCTCCCCTCACCTATGTTATCCAGTGGAAAGTGTAAACTTCTGATGGGACATTACAACCCAACTTTTCATTCTCTCTCATACCACCTATCCTCGACTTGCTCAAATAATACTAACAACCCTCCCAATGATGACTGACTTTCTTGAGCACATACAATATACCAGCACTCATTTACTTCTCACATGCTTCTTGTGAAGTAGGTAGTGGTATTCTCCCATTTTACATATTAAAACACTGAGGCACAAAGAGGTTAAGTAACTTGCAAGGTCCACAGCTGTTCAGTGGTGAAGCTGGAATCCAAAACTAGGCAGTTTGGGACTTCCCTGGTGGTACAGAAGTTAAGAATCTGCCTGCCAAAGCAGGTGCCACCAGTTCGATTCCTGGTCCACGAAGATCGCACATGCCATGGAGCAGCTAAGTCTGTGTGCCACCGCTACTGAGCCCGAGTGCTGCAACTACAGAAGCCCATGTGCCTAGAGTCTGTGTTCTGCAACAGGAGAAGCCACTGTGATGAGAAGCCTGTGCACCACAGTGAAGAGTAGACCCACTCACTGCACCTAGAGGAAGTCCATGCAAAGCAACGAAGACCCAGCACAACCAAAATAAATAAGTGAATAAGGAAAGAATTAAAAAAACAACAAAACAATTGGGCAGTTTGGCTTCAGAGCCTGTTTCTGACCATCATGTTTCTCTGCTCTTTGTACATGCGTGCTCAGTCATGTGGAGAAGGAAATGGCAACCCACTCCAGTATTCTTGCCTGGAGAATCCCAGGGACGGCGGAGCCTGGTGGGCTGCTGTCTATGGGGTCGCACAAAGTTGGACACGACTGAAGCGACTTAGCAGCAGCAGCAGCAGCTCAGTCATGTCTGACTCTTTGTGACCCCACAGACTGTAGCCCACCAAATTCTTCTGTTTGGGATTTCCCAAGCAAGAATACTGGAGTGAGTTGGCATTTCCTCCTCCAGGGGATCTTCCTGACCCAGGGATCAAAACTGAGTCTCTTGCGTCTCCTGCTTGGCAGGTGAATTCTTTGCCACTGGGTCACCTGGAAAGCCTTACTGTTATTCATTAACAGAAGTAAAGGGAAAGAGAGTGAACTGTGTCCACCAGGACAAGGTTGGAAGCATCGTAATTGTGGCTGTTAAAACAGCACACAATTTGGCTATGAATGACCTTATTTGTAGAGACATCAAGAAAAGGCAAATGATCTCACAGGAAACTTCAAGCTAATCCATTAGGCTTTGGGGCCTTCTTCAGAGCCTATGCGGTCATGTGTATTTTCCCCACAAGGTGAATGTTTAACTCATGTCTTTACCACAATTATTTTTATCACATATATTTCATTCTCTTATTTGTGTATCTCTCCAAGTTCATTTTACTTTTACCTATCCCTTAGGTTGGGGCTTCCCAGGTGGCACAATAGTAAAGAACCTGCCTGTTAATGCAGGAAATGCAAGAGACATGGGTTCGATCCCTGGGTTGGGAAGATCCCCTGGGGTAGGAAATGGCAACCCATTTCAGTATTCTTGCCTGGAAATCCTATGGATAGAGGACCCTGACAGAGTACAGTCCATGGGGTCACAAAGAGTTGGACATAACTGAGCGACTGAGTGCACACATCCCTTGCTAAGTTGCTTCAGTCGTGTCCGACTCAATGCGACCCCATAGACGGCAGCCCACCAGGCTCCGCTGTCCCTGGGATTCTCCAGGCAAGAACACTGGAGTGGGTTGCCATGTCCTTCTCCAATGCATGAAAGTGAAAAGGGAAAGTGAAGTTGCTCAGTCGTGTCCGACTCTTCTCGACCCCATGGACTGCAGCCCACCAGGCTCCTCCATCCATGGGATTTTCCAGGCAAGAGGACTGGAGTGGGTGCCATCGCCTTCTCTGACACATCCCTTAGGTAAAAGATAAATGAACTGACTTCATACCAGAAATAGTCCTTTGCTGGATCCCAAACAAGTTGAAGCTGGACAAGAATGCTAAGACCCCCAGCTCTTGTTTAGCAAACTTTAGAAGGAGAAAATCACCATGACAAGAACAGGCCTACTGCTCAGGGAAGATGGTAAATGTTAACAGATGCCAGGAGGAGACAAAGCCAGTCAATAGCTGCTGTTCTTCTCCTTCAAGGAAAATGAAACATGTTCACATTGAAAAGAGTAGGGCAAATGTAAAGTGAGGCATAAATTTTACAACGCACTCTCTATAAAGGAATTAAATTACAAATTATGATGGTATGATTTCCTCCAAGGCCATATATATCTAATCCAATACTGTAATTAACATTGAGTTTTAAATGTCGCTAGTCTCAGAAGAGTGAATCCACAAGTCTTGGGTGGAAGTATTTCAGAGAGGATGTCATTATCAAATACTCCCTTGCTGTCAATGGAGTCAGACATGTGGAATTTCTAAAACAGGAAGGCTTCACTCGAGGTCTTAGGGCTCATTTGGTTGCAAGGAACACAACCTCACTCTGGCTACTTCACGTTAAGAAGATTTATTATACAGAAGCTCCTCACAGAATTCAAGACAGGAAGGACAGTCGAGCCCCGTCGGGAATTAGATTTGGAAACTGAAGAGGCTTTGGGGCTATGCAGCTGTTCTGGGGCTGCATGTTCTCGTGCGCATTTTTCTGTTTCCCCTGCCTTGTCCAGCCCCTCCCTGCAGACCAGCTCTCTGTGTGAGCGCCACACACACACGGCTGTTAATAGCTGTCACAGTGTCTCATTCCACAGGACCCTGAAGCCCTCATCACCACCAGCACATGACCTCCCAGCCTATATCTCTCAGTTCAAATTCTCAAGAGAAAAATAATCAGACTGGTCTGGTTCATGGATCACCTAATTAAGAAGGGTTGGGTTTATTTGGTATAAACATAGGGAAGATAGGCTCAGAGCTCTAGTCGGCCAAGGGATAGAGGGGTTCTTCAAGAGAACCGGGAGGAAATCTCAAAATGTGTCCCTAGTCACTATAATCTGGACCTAGGGTTTTAGTGTCCTGGAACCCTCTCAGTATCTTAAACAATTACCAAGGACAAGGTCAAATACTGGGACAAGCTTTGGGGGGGAAAAGCAATTAAAATGGAAAAAATAGTATATAAATATATGTAAATTATTCCCCACCAAATGAGATTTAAGCTCACGAATTACTCTCCATCAATGAAACGAATGAGATGGTTGGATGGTATCACGGACTCGATGGACATGAGTTTGAGTAAGCTTTGGGAGTCGGTAAGGGACAGGAAAGCCCGGCATGCGCAGTCCATGGGGTCACAAGGAGTCAGACATGACTGAGCAACTGAACTGAACTGAATGAAGCGAAATTCTAAAACCGAAATAAAAACTTTTAGTGACACATTTGATCATTAACTGAAGATTTTTAGGACAAATACCAATGGAGTTGAGTACCTAAGATCAACATAATGTGATACATTAGGCATACAATATCCATTATCCAGGTATATGCAATAAATATTGATCAATACATGATTTGAAAGCAAAATGCTTTATTGTGCTATAACTTGAGTGAAACAATATAAACATTTCAGAAGCGTCATCAGAGAGTAACATTTTTCATTTTCTCTCTGATACCTTCACCTAACCCCATTGGAGTTCACTTTTAAACCAGAGCAGGGCCTGGATCAAGAAGTTCCTAGAGAGACAGCTTCTGTTGCCACCATCATCCCCAATAGGATCAAAGCCAGAGCCAAATACTAGCCCCACCCAGATTTGGGGGCCAGACAGAGGGGACTTCATGGAATGTAACCAACTGGCTTGACTTCAAATTCCCAGGGCCATTGTTTCAGGATTAGAATTTATCTCTGGTAGTGTAATAGTTTAATACTGAAATATTCTCATTTTTGAATACTGAATTTAATAGTCTATTTTCAACTAAACATTTAAATATTAATTTAACATGCAATAGTAAATATTAAAATGTTTATATTCATTGTTTAAAAAAATAGTGGTAAATCCTATTCAAGCAAAAAAATCATTTGATTATACAGTTGTCAATATTCTTTAGAAGATTTTGAAACTTGGCTTTTTAATTTTAGTTTCTCAGGTATAATTAAAATAAAATCCATTTTTGTCCATTACTTTGATTTTACATTCTGTTTGAAGCATGTATGATTTTTTTTTTTTTTGCTATCCAGTTTCCGTGTCACTTTGTCACTGTAGTGTTATTTTGTTTGAATCCTTTTACATTAAACTTTTGTGTATTGAGTGGTTGTCATTTTCAGCCAAAATTTAAAAAAAAAGTTTCATAGTGTTCTAACACTTGAGGCTATCTTATTTTAAATCCAACTTCAGTTTTAAATGAAAGACAAACAGCATTTTTCCAGAGGGGAAAGAAAATATGTCTGTAATTGATTGGCCATTGGCACTTGGCATACACTATTTATTCCTTGGCCTTTATTTGCAGAGAGGGAAGTGAAGTTGGACAACTAAGTAGAATTTTTCAGTTTCTTTTCTAGAAAAAAAACAACAACACTGGTTAGTCAGTACTATTCCTGGTTCTCAGATGAAGAACTTGAGACTTTGAGAGGTTAAGTAGCTCTCACTCAGGGTCACATAGCTAGTAAGTGACAGAGTCTGCTTGCTAATTCAAGTGTATCTGATTCTGAAATCCATGCTCTGTAGCACCTCTGGCCTCATGATTCCACAATTGTAGATCTGCAGGTATTCCCAGGTCAGAGAACATGTATGTTTGAGTTAGTTACAGCCCACTTCAGTGTAAAAGCTCCATGTTAAGTGTTATGTGTATGTAGAAGCAGGCTGGGGCCATAGGAAGGTGATTATTTCAGTCCATCATTACAAAATTGCACACACTGTAGCCTTGTGACAATGCACTCTCTCTTGCAAAAGAGGAGAAAATAGCTGATAGTATCATGACAACAGAGCCCTGTGCAGTAAACTCTCATTAGGTTTGAATTATTATAGCCAGAGGTAGACCCACAGACGTTGTACCGTAATTACATGAAAGGAGCACCATAAAGGCTATTTCTCTTTTTCCCCCCACTCTCAATTCACTCTCAGAACATACCCCGACATCTGGTTCCCAGGACTCAGACTGCACAGTGATCACATCATTGCCAATCCAGGACTCACAGTTACAGCAGCAGAGGCCTCCTACCCTCCTTCATCTCTAGCTTAACCTGCTGTTCCTAACCCCCCACCCTGGTCCTCTGGCCCCCCTTCTCCAGACACATTTTCATAAGCCTCAGAAGCTACCTGGCAATATGGCAAATACTGAAGGTTCATCTGGGAGCTGCATTGGGGACCCAGGGGCACCTCTCACATCCCAGTCTCCTTACCCCCACCCAGCAGGCCCAGGCTCCTTTGGACCTCATGTCCTAGACCTCTGCCTCTGGTTTGCACATCCTAGGCTATTCTATTCTCAGTGTTCCAAGATTAATGGTTATTACAGTTTGTAAAAGGAACATTGTTTTTTATTGGGGGATTCTGGAGATCTTACTAGGAAAACGTCTCAATGCCATTTATACTCTACTTGACTGGGTAAAGACTGAGAACTCAGAAGATGTCACAGCATCTTCTATAAATTGAGGTAAAGAGTCATGGATGGGACTAGTTAAAATCAGGCCATTCCTTTGGCCTCTCAACCAAAATGTAGCATCTAAGTGACCACTGAAGTGGTGTATCAGACCCAGGAGGCTGCTGCCAGGAAATGCCTTATCCAAGCACCACCTGTGAAGCAGTCTGAGCTGTAGACTCAGGTTTTTCCTCCTAATCTCCCCTCAGAACCTCCTTTAGGTTCTGCTACAGGCTTCCTTTTAAGAGAAAGAGCCATGCATGTCTGCTTTTGTTAGATGATAAAAAGTAGCTGTAACTGTGACAAAGACATGATGTAGAAGCTGCAATGGAAACACTTTAATTATTTTCCTTCAGTGATGAGAAAAAGAAGTATTTTAAGGTAATAATCTAAAATTTTATATTTGTGATTTTAAGTAGTGAGGATAGCTAAATTAGTATAAATAAATAATAGATTTATGATTATTTCGTCTATATCCCTACAAGTTTATATGCGCAAAAGTGAAAGCGAAGGTCACTGGGTTGTGTCAACTCTTTCCCACCCCATGGACTGTAGCCTGCCAGGCTCTTCTGTCCATGGTTACTGGAGTGGGTAGCTGTTCCCTCCAAGGGATCTTCCCAACGCAGGGATCAAACCCAGGTCTCCCACATTGCAGGCAGATTCTTTACCATCTGAGCCACCAGAGAAGCCCAAGAATACTGGAGTGGGTAGCCTATCCCTTCTCCAGCGATTCTTCCTGACCCAGGAATTGAACGGGTGTCTCCGGCATTGCAGATGGATTCTTTACCAGCTGAGCTACCAGGGAAGCCCTTATATGCACAAGTGGGACAAAAAAAAAATGGGAAAAGGAATATCTCATGGAAAAATGTGGATTCCATCATTTGTTATTAAATGATTGCTTTTTGAATCTCTCCATCTGTTCAAATGTTTGCTTCTGTCTCTCAGTAAATCTTAGGTAAGGAATAATGTGATGACAAATAATAATTATTATGACAGCTATATGTAAATAAGTTGGAGAATGAAGATCTGAAAAGGCAGATACTGTAGTTACAAAAGAGTACAGAGAGTTGAAAAAGAAGTGAGGTTTTCAAGAACTTTAACTAAGAAAACCTCAACAAGTCTTAATGATGGACCAGGCATAGAGCATGGTATTATAAATAATGAAGTGAATGTGATCCTGAATTTGAGGACTGTTCTTTGGGTAGGATCACAGTAGTGGCAATGTTAAGACAGGCCTGGATCTAATTGTCTTGATCCTGATTCTTCCCCCTGAATCCATCTAATTAAAGATTGCAGATAAGGACAGGGAAGTCAGCTTTCATGATGCAGTAGTTTGTCATTTTCTCCAGGTGGCAAAACCAACTTCTGTTCAATTCCTACACCTTCACTTAAGGGAGAGAAGAAGCCTAAGATGTGAGAGCTCTGAGGAGAAATGGGAAGAAAACTATGGATTCCCTGGCAAGCCTTGTCCCCAGGAATCCTGCACAAGCACATGCCAAAGGTTATAACCCTTCTCATAGGCTGACAGTTGTTAAATTTGATATTAAGGTCAATTAGATTATACAAAGATAAAGGTCCTTTCTTGCAGAAACTCCACTGAGCCCTTAAGCTCATGTTGCCTTCAGCCCTTCTTCCTCATCCTGGTCTATCTGGTATGTCTAGACCAGATATATCTACCTGGTATAAATATCTCCTGACTTAGCCCAAGCTACTGGGAACAATTCTTCATTCTCACTCTGTTAGGAAAAAACTGTGGGCAGGAAGTAAATCCCAGTAGACACACTAAACGACTCCCCTCCAAAGTCATGCTAGGAAGACTCATATTTATACTTATATTGTTTGGGAGACACTCACAGATACTTTGGAGAGAAGGAGAATTTGATGTTAAAATTCAAAATTAGCTAACTGCTCAAATACTCCAAGGGATGGCTTATATGTATATTGGTGAAAGAACGCCTAGATATAAATTGTGAGCTAATGAGTTAGGGTACTATTTGAAACATTATGGCTCTCAGTTTTCTCCAAATTAATACAGCAGATATTCAGAATGCAATTTTAAAAAGATTAGATGAGTTGCACTGTAGTTTTGAAAGTATTGTCCATACATGGTAAAATAAGTAATTAAAGCAGCACAATACAATACGCAATTAAAATAAGACACTGTTCTCCTTTCCTGCCCTCTTAGGCCTACTCCCCGGAACTAATTGTATCAGTCATGAATGCCTTCTCAGAAAGCAACAGGAACCCCTAACAATGGTGGCTGTTGCTGATTTACATGAAATTCAGGGGTAGGTGGTATTGGGTTTGTCTCTGTAGTTTGCGACATAATCAAGAAGCCACGCTTGCGTCACAGTGTACCAGAAATGTCGCATCCTATTGCCACAAGGAGGCTAATACAGCCCTAGGCAGTGCATTCTCAACTGAAAGATTGCCATGCAGGAAGCAATGGGGTAGAAGCAAAAAGAGCTTTCTTCTCATGCACGCCTTCATTTTATGAGGAGGGACATCCTCCCAGAAGCCGTAAGCAGACTTCCTCTCATCTCTCACTCCCAAACAAGAACTGGCTCCTAGCCCTAGACCCACCATGGGCAGAAGAGAATGAGACCCATGACTGATTTAGGTCCATTGTAACTCCTCCCCTGGGTTGGCACATGGCTGCCTCAACATAACCAGTGTTCTGTTGGCAAAACAGAAAGGCAATGGTTATTTGGCAGGCCACTGGTGATGACCACAATAAAAATGATCAACTGGGTTTTACTATCTGCCCAGAAATTTTGTATATTATGTAGTTAAGTAAATATAAGTACTATGTCATGTATCATTATATGAGTATGCCATATACATGGTCACATACATGTTTGTATGTGTATACACAAAAATATCCACATATGATACTTGCTTAGTATCTTACATTTTTAGATAAATGAAGTACTCTATGCATAGTGCTTTGCATACAACTAGCACATAGTTGGCTTTCCTGGTGGCTCAGATAGTAAAGAATCTGCCTCAATGCAGGAGACACGGGTTTGATCCTTGGGTCGGGAAGATATCCTGAAGAAGGAAATGGCAACCCACTCCAGTATTCTTGCCTGGAGAATCCCGTGGACAGGAGAGTCTGGTGGGTCACAGTCCATAGGGTTGCAAAGAGTCAAACATGATTGAAGCGGCTTAGCACGCACACACACACTTTTAAAAGAGAATGTGGATCATTTTCTAGCAAACACTAAATTTTATTTTACTAGTACTTTAAAAAATTATGCCAGCACCTTTATTTTGGACTGTTGAATATTCTTGAGGATATTAGCTGCATAGCTCCTTTTAAGAGAGATAAGAATTACTGTGGTCAGCAATAAATTCCATTTAAACATAGTGAAATAATTTTGTGAATAACTGCTAGGTGACTGAATGTTTACTTTCTGATGACTATCTAGCCACAAATATTTTCTAATCATGTTAATATGCAGGCAGAAGTAAGAAGTTAGATATTAAACATTTTTTGGTGTATTTGCATAAAATATTGTGTTAGCAAATGAATTTTGCATTATTGACAGGCTTTTTTTGCCTTTTCATACTGTTCATGCTGATGCTGAAGCTGAAACTTCAATACTATGGCTACCTGATGCAAAGAACTGACTCTTTGGAAAAGACCCTGATGCTGGGAAAGATTGAAGGCAGGAGGAGAAAGGGACGACAGAGGATGAGATGGTTGGATGGCATCACTGACTCTATGGACATGAGTTAGAGTTAGCTCCAGGAATTGGTGATGGAGAGGGAAGCCCGGTGTGCTGCAGTCCATGGGGTCGCAAAGAGTCGGACATGACTGAACAACTGAACTGAACTGATAGGTTTTTTGCAAGAAAAAATAACTTCTCTACTATTTGCCTAATTTATGCTGCACAGAGAATATGAGAGTTGTCTGAGAAAATCTTATTGGAAGAGAAAGCCATTATAGATAATTTGTGTGTGTAAGTCACTTCAGTCATGTCTACTCTTTGAGACCCCATGGACTGTAGCCCGCTAGGCTCCTCTGTCCATGAGATCTCCAGGCAAGAATACTGGAGTGGGCTGCCATGCCCTCCTCCAAGGGATCTTCCCGACCCAGGGATTGAACCCAGGTCTCCTGCATTGGTAGGTGGGTTCTTTACCACTACGCTACCATAGATACTTTAAGTAAAAGCAAAACATTTTCTTCAAGTATTTGACATAATTGGATGCAAATCTGTGGGAGAAAAGAGAGCAAAGGAGGGTGGTCTCCTTAGTTATCTCTGAACTAGTGTCCTGACCAGGAGTCTCAGGTAGGTGAGTACTGTAATGAGTCTGGCTTCAAGTTGTCTTTCCGTTGACCTCTTATAGTCCGTAAGGCCAAGTTGTAAAATGGCTTGTATTTAAGGTAAAAACTATATCTTTCAATCCAAAATATATAAATAGCTCATGCAACTCAATATATACATATAAAAACTCAATCAAAAAATAGGCAGAAGACCTAAGTAGACATTTTTTCCAAAGAAGACTTACAGATAGCTAACAAGTACATGAAAAGATGCTCAACACCAATAATTATTAGAGAAATGAACATTAAAACTACAATGAGGTACCACCTCGTACCACTCAGAGTGAGCTATTAAGGAAAAAACCCCCAAAACCACAAATAACAAATGTTGAAGAGGATATGGAGGAAAAGGAACTATTGTACCCTGTTGGTGGGGGGGGGGCATATAAATTGATATATCCACCATGGAAAAACAGTAGGGAGTTTCCTTAAAAAACCAAAAATCAAACTACCATATGGCCCACAATTCCACTTCTGAGTATGTATGCCGAAAAAAATGAAAACACTAATTCAAAAAGATACATGTACCCCAGTGTTCACAGCAGCACTGTTTACCATAGCCAAGCTAGAGAAGCAAACCAATTAATTGCCCACCGACAGATGAACTGATAAAGAAGATGTGGTAGATACATATACACAGTGGAATATTGCTCAGTCATTAAAAAGAATGAAACTCTGCCATTTGCAGCAACATAGACGGACTCTGATATTATGCTTAGTGAAGTAAGTTAGAAGAAGACAAATACTGTATGATATCACTAATATGTAGAATCAAAAAAATACTACAAATGAATGTATATGGAATGTGCATGGACTCACAGACATGGAAAACAAACGAGTAGTTACCACTGGGGAGAGGAGTAATTTAGGGGTATAGAATTAAAAGATACAAACTACTCTGTACAAAATAGACAAGCAACAAGGCTATATTGAATAGAACAAGGAATTATAGCTATTGTAATAACTTTTAATGGAGTATAATCACTAAAAACACTAAATCACTATACTGTACACCTAAAATTAATATAATATAGTAAATCAACTATAATTTTAAAAAATCTTTAGCCATGTTGGCATTTTAACACGCCACACACACAGAAAAACTGTATCTTTTTGTCTCCCTTTCTCCTTGTTTCTCATCATTTGTCCTAAAATAGATTGCTAACTATGAAAATATGATTATACGTAAGTTATTTAATGGCTAAGACTTCATGTTTTTTTACTTACAAAGCAAGTGGGTTGAATTAAATAACAGCTAAAATCTCCTCCAGGTCTAAAATTCCAAATGAAAATCAGTGATTCGAGAAGTTATTGGTCATCAGAATCAACTGGAGCCCTTATAAAAATACAGGTTCCTGGATTCAACCTTCGGACATTCTGATTTATTCGTTCATCAAATGATTATGGCAGGCCATAATGTGTGTAATGCATTACATCCTGGGTACACAGTGATGAATGTAACAGATGGAGTCCCGCCTTGCCCCATCCAGCCTCTACAGGAGAACTGAGACTGAGGCCAGTAATCTGTGTTTTAAAAATGCTCTCCAGGCAATTCTGACAACTGGACAGTTTAGAAGAGCAATGTTTCAGACCAAGTGCAAAAAGAGACATTTCTGGGGGATTGTTCTAATTCTGTTTGGGATGAACTCAGATTTACACTCTCGAAAGACTTCTATATGAAAAAATCTTTAGCTTCTCCAAAGTGTGTGTGTATCTTAGATTGAAACATAAATGTTAACAAGAAGAAAACACACACCAGTTGTAGTTACAGAATGCTAGTATGGGTGAGATTTTAGCAAATTAACATTGCTAATTCATACACTAACTACAGACACCTGCACAAGTTAAAAAAATAATATTTGATTTGAAATACTGAGAGTTAAAGCTCAGATGCTTATGCAAATAAATGAATTATTCATTTTGAATTCTATTACTGACTTTGATTTGATCTTTGAAGAACTTTAAAGCCTTACCTACTTTAATGTCCAACAGTTTGATATTTGCTTAACTTTGACTTAATGACCAATGAATGTTGAGATATACAAATATACAATTTATGCTTGCTCTGATCATATGACTCTATTTTTCTTTAAATAATGCCAGACTTAGAATTTACCAAAAATGAAATTAATGAAAGAATCCCTGTTTGTGTGCCACTAGATTATAAAACAATTTGACCTAACTCCAGGAAGTTAGGTAATTCTAGGACGCCATAAGGATAAATGTTAACAAAGGAGCAATGAATAGTCAACTTTTAATTGTTTCATTTTTAAGTTAGTCAGACTCTTTATCACAAGTTTTTTCCCCCATCAACATCTACATTCCAATATGGCCATTAAAAAAGAAAAAGATACCATTTGAAGCAGTCCATGTCTACTCATTGAAGTTTTTCGTATCAATCAGGGTTCCAGCAGGTGGTTCAAATGAAGAGGGATCACAAGCAGCTGAAGGCTGGGGGAAGGGAATAAGGAAGGGATGTGAGAAGACAGTTCAGTTCAGTTGCTCAGTCGTGCCCGACTCTTTGTGACCCCAAAGACTGCGGCACACCAGGCTTTCTTGTTCATCACTAACTCCCGGAGCTTACACAAACTCATGTCCATAGAGTCAGTGATGCCATCCAACCATCTCATTGTCTGTCATGCCCTTCTCCTCCTGCCTTCAATCTTTCCTAGCATCAGGGTCTTTTCCAAAGAGTCAGTTCTTTGCATCAGGTGGCCAAAGTACTGGAGTTTCAGCTTCAGCATCAGCCCTTCCAATGAATACTCAGGATTGATTTCCTTTAGGATTGACTGGTTGGATCTCCTTGCTGTCCAAGGGACTCTCAAGCGTCTTCTCCAACACCACAGTTCAAAAGCATCAATTCTTCAGTGCTTAGCTTTCTTTATGGTCCAACTTTCACATCCAAGGAGGTGGTTAATGTGGAGGAAATAAGGAAAATCCCCAGACTCTTTAAGAAGACAGTTTATAGTGGTTGTTTACAACTCTGCGGCATGCTTCATGCATAGACTATTTACTTTGTGGATCCAGGACTGTTTTCAAATCTAAATTCTGTTTTTGGTTTCAAACAACTTTTTATTTTCTGTTTTCACTAAACTCTACCTGCAAGAATTACATGTTTTTGTGCTGCCTCCTCTTCACATTAGTTATTATATTATTAGTAGTAAATTGTAACAGCCAAATCTAATACAAAAAATTATTTTGGATTAACTGTAAATTGCTCCTTTAATTAAGTAAGGATAATCCAGAATTTTATTTTGGTGATTAAAATAATAGGATTAAATCATAATTCAGCTTATACGTACATTCTCTCTTATTATGGGGAGTTGGCCGCGTGGTTACAGAACCTCCGTCACTTGCGTGGGTGTGGGCCTGAGTCAACACTCACACAAAAGCTTGTCTCCTTGAATGCCTGGGTAATTGAAAATGCCAAGACACATTTTATAAATTCAACAAGGAAAAGAGTAATCATCGTTAATGTTGCTGAAAACCTGGAGGAAAAATTGGCTTTGATAGGCTGCAAGATGAAACGACAGCAGCTCAAATGTCATTGCCTAGAGGAGGACAACCAGAGTTAGGCTAGCTGCCACTCATGTGGCTTCACAAAAGGTTACCCAGAAGGGATGGCACCCACTGCAGGAAGCAGAAATGTCATTGTCAGGACCTGACGTTCTTGGAGTGCAGGATATAAAAAACCAAAGGCAATTTGATCCAGAATTTGATAGATTGTGCACCATATAAACTGATCTATACATCCGGAAAGCAAGAATACCTTTCCCAAGAAAACACGTGAACAAGAGCACGGGAACACTAGTATCAAAAAGAAAGATGCTAGTTACTAGTTTTAAAGGCAAAATTTCCAAATTCTTTTTCTCATGTGTGAAAGTCACCACAGGTAAAAGGCAGAGGGTGGGCTGTAGGAAAGCCCATTCAATTCTATTCTATTTGCAAGTTTAAAATTTAAGGTAGATTTTGGCCATATGTATATTTACAATTATTTTCAAGTAACCTTAGCAGACTTTATTTCACAATTATTTCATTGTGAAATAATTACATCGTGAAAAGTTTAAGGCTTGATTCTGTTTGCAGCAAATGTTTCCCATTTTTTAAAACAAATACTTCCATCCTTCACTCCCTTCCAAGAACTCAATGGCTTCTCACTGCCAATAAGACTGTCACATGATAATGTATTTAGGAATTAGTTAATGATTTGGTTCTCTTTACCCAAATAGATTCAATAGGTTCTCTTTACTACAAATAGATTCAAGGGTTTAGATCTGATAGATAGAGTGCCTGAAGAACTATGGATGGAGGTTCATGACATCATACAGGAGGTGGTGATCAAAACCATCCCCAAGGAAAAGAAATACAAAAAGGCAAAATAGTTGACTGAGGAGGCCTCACAAATAGCAGAGAAAAGAGAAGCGAAAGGCAAAAGAGAAAAGGAAAGATATACCCATCTGAATGCAGAGTTCCAAAGAATAGCAAAGAGAGATAAGAAAGCTTTCCTAAGTGAACAATGCAAAGAAATACAGGAAAACAACAGAATGGGAAGGACTAGAGATCTCCTTAAGAAAATTAGAGATACCAAGGGAACATTTCATGCAAAGATGGGCTCAATAAAGGACAGAAATGGTATGGACCTAACAGAAGTAGAAGATATTAAGAAGAGGTGGCAAGAATACACAGAAGAACTATACAAAAAAGATCATCGTGACCTAGATAACCACGATGGCTCTCATCTACAGCCAGACATCCTGGAATGTAAAGTCAAGTGGGCCTTAGGAAGCATCACTGTGAATAAAGCGAGTGGAGGTGATGGAATTCCAGTTGAGCTACTTCAAATCCTAAAAGATGATGCTGTGAAAGTGCTGCACTCAATATGCCAGCAAATCTGAAAACTCAGCAGTGGCCACAGGACTGGAGAAGGTCAGTTTTCATTCCAATCCCAAAGAAGGGCAATGCCAAAGAATGTTAAAACTACCACAATTTCATTCATCTCACATTCTAGCAAAGTAATGCTCAACATTTTCTAAGTCAGGCTTCAATAGTACGTGAACCGAGAACTTCCAGATGTATAAGCTGGATTTAGAAAAGGCAGAGGAACCAGAGATCAAATTGCCAGCATCTGTTGGATCATAGCAAAAGCAAGAGAATTCAATAAAAATATCTATTTCTGCTTTATTGACTGTGCTAAAGCCTTTGACTGTGCAGATCACAAGAAACTGTGGAAAACTCTTTAAGAGATGGGAATAGCAGACCACCTGACCTGCCTCCTGAGAAATCTATATGCAGGTCAAGAAGCAACAGTTAGGACCAGACATGGAACAATGGACTGATTCCAAATTGGGAAAGGAGTATATCAAGGCTGTATATTGTCACCCTGCTTATTAACTTATTATATGCAGAGTACATCATGAGAAATGCTGGACTGGATGAAGCACAAGCTGTAATCAAGATTGCTGGGAGAAATATCAATAACCTCAGATATGCAGATGACACCACCCTT
>NW_011494835.1:1413187-1416656 GCF_000754665.1 Bison bison bison
GGCACAGATTCGGCAGTGAGAAGGTTTCCTGATGTTTGGAAACTTCTCTCTTTTTAAGATTCCCTTCCCGGGACGGAACTCCGTCCCTCCCTCTTTTGTCTCTTTTTTTTGTTTGTTTTTAATATTTTTTCCTACCTCCTTTCGAAGAGTTGGGTTGCTTTTCTGGGTGCCTGATGTCCTCTGCCGGCATTCAGAAGTTGTTTTGTGGAATTTACTCGACGTTTAAATGCTCTTTTGCTGAATTTGTGGGGGAGAAAGTGTTCTCCCCGTCCTACTCCTCCGCCATCTTGGCTCCTCCCCTCTTATTAACTTATTATATGCAGAGTACATCATGAGAAATGCTGGACTGGATGAAGCACAAGCTGTAATCAAGATTGCTGGGAGAAATATCAATAACCTCAGATATGCAGATGACACCACCCTTATGGCAGAAAGCAAAGAGGAATTAAAGAGCCTCTTGATGAAGGTGAAAGAGAGTGAAAAAAGTGGCTTACAATTCAACATTCAAAAAACTAAGGTCATGGCATCAGGTCCCATCATTTCATGGCAAATAGGTGGGGAAACAAGGGAAACAGTGACAGATTTAATTTTCTTAGGCTCCAAAATCACTGCAGATGGTAACTACAGTCAGGAAATTAAAAGTTGCTTGCTCCTTGGAAGAAAAGCTATGACAAACCTGGATATGACAGCATATTAAATATGACAGCATATTAAAAAGCAGAGACATTACTTTGTCGACCATCTATTCAAAGGTATGGTTTTTCCAGTAGTCATGTATGGATGTGAGAGTTGGACCATAAAGAAGGTTGCTGCTGCTGCTGCTGCTGCGTCGCTTCAGTCGTGTCCGACTCTGTGCGACCCCATAGACGGCAGCCCACCAGGCCCCGCCGTCCCTGGGATTCTCCAGGCAAGAACGCTGGAGTGGGTTGCCATTTCCTCCTCCAATGCATGAAAGTGAAAAGTGAAAGTGAAGTCGCTCAGTTGTGTCCGACTCTTAGTGACCCCATGGACTGCAGCCTACCAGGCTCCTCCGTCCATGGGATTTTCCAGGCAAGAGTACTGAAGGGGGGTGCCATTGCCTTCTCCCTAAAGAAGGTTGAATGTGAAAGAATTGATGCTTTTGAGTTGTGGTGTTGGAGAAGACTCTTGAGAGTCCCTTGGACTGCAAGGAGATCAAACAAATCAATCCTAAAGGAAATCAATCCTGAATATTCATTAGAAGGACTGATGCTGAAGCTCCAATACTTTGGCCACCTGATGTGAAGAGCTGATTCACTTAGGAAAGACCCTGATGCTGGGAAAGATTGAGGGCAGGAGGAGAAGAGGACAACGGAGGACAAGATGGCTAGATGGCATCACCGACTCAATGGACATGAGTTGGGCAAGCTCCAGGAGTTGGTAAAGGACAGGTAAGCCTGGCGTGCTGCAGTCCATGGGGTTGCAACGAGCTGGACACGACTGAGTGATTGAACAACAACAACCCAAACCCATGTATTACCCTCCGACTCCACATACACACACAAATGACCCTGTTTGTATTTTTTCTTTTTGGCATAAAGGTTTGTTCAGGGCCTAAAACAGATACAACTTGAAAATAACCCTCTTTCTTTTTTGAAAGCCTGAATTCATTGTTAATGCAGAACTCTTTATCAAAGCCAAGGAGGGGAGGAGAGGAAAAACTCTGAGGAAGGCACTGGTGAGAGAATTTTCTCCAGACTCACTTTGCAGTCAGTGAGTTCTTTGAAGAGCAGAACCCTCTACTCCACTCTCTAGAAGTGATCTGAGTTCAGAGGGAAGAGTTGTGTACCTGTCCTCATGGGGATGGACCTCAAGCCTTGTGATGCCTAGTGGAGCCACAAGGGAAGATTTTTCTCAATTTTAAAACTAGCATTAAACTCCTTAGCAACATGTCATTGACAATGTATGATAATGTAAGAATCTTTGGTGAGGAGGGTGTGTGGTACACAGTCCGAGGAATCATACGCTATTTCAAATCTTACTATTACTCGCTATTGTTAATAATAAATTTTGTATTCTCAGTGAGCCTTAGTTCACTCTTCTGTAAAATGAGGTATTAAAATCCATCAGGCAACGTTGTGAAAATAAGACATCATGAACAATATACGGCACAGAATCAATAGAAACAAATGACTTAACTCTGGAGTGTTAGGAAACTGTTTCTCTCACACACAAAATTCCCTTAGACAACAGTATTTACTAACTTCCCCATCCTTTCAAAAAAACCTTTGGGTCAGTTTTTCATTTATTATTATTGTGGCAGGAACTAATGTGAGATCTACCCTTTTAGCAAAATGTTAAGTGCACCATGCAGCATTGTTAACCATAGGCACAATATTATTCATCAGATTTTTAGACCTTATTCATCTCGGATAACAGAAACTTTGTACCCAGGACCAGCAGCCCTTGTTTTCCCTCCTCCCCAGCCCCTGGCAACCATGACCCTGTTCTCTGTTTCTGTGAGCTTGACTAGTTTGGATAGCATGTATATCTGACATCGTCATTCAGCATTTGTCCTTGTGTGACTGGCCCTATCGCCACTTGGTACAATGTCCGCAGGTTCATCCATGTAGTCACAGATCACAGACTTTCCTTCTTTTTTAAGGCTGAATGTTATCAATATCACATTTTCTTTATCCATTCATCTATTGATGGGCATTTAAGTTTCTTCCAATCCAATAGTTTGGCTATTGTAAATAAACACTGCAATGAACATGGGAGTGCAGCTATCTCTTTGAACAACTGATTTCATTTCTTTCTACACTCAGAAGTGGGATTTCTTGATCATATGGTAGTCCTATTGTAATTTTTTGAGGAAACTGTACTGATTCTGTTAAGGCCACCAATGCTGTACAATGGTTCCAATTTCTCCGCACTTGCCAATACTTAGCTTTTTCTTCTTTTTGGATAATAGCCATCCTAACACGTCTAGCATGACATTTCATTGTGTTGAGTCAGTTCTGTGAACTGCTATTTCTTTTAGACCATTCATTTTTTTAAATATAAATTTATTTTAATTGGAGGCTAATTACTTTACAATATTGTATTGCTTTTTTCCATACATCAACATGAATCCGCCGTGGATATACATGTGTTCCCCATCCTGAATCCCCCTCCCACATCCTTCCCCACACCATCCCTCTGGATCATCCCAGTGCACCAGCCCCAAGCATCCTGTATCATGCATCGAACCTGGACTGGCCATTCGTTTCTTATATGATATTATACACGTTTCAATGCCATTCTTCCAAATCATCCCACCCTCTCCCTCTCCCACAGAGTCCAAAAGACTGTTCTATACATCTGTGTCTCTTTTGCTGTCTCGCATACAGGGTTATCATTACCATCTTTCTAAATTCCATATATGTGCGTTAGTATACTGTATTGGTGCTGTTCTTTCTGGCTTACTTCACTCTGTATAATAGGCTCCAGTTTCATCCACCTCATTAGA
>NW_011494835.1:1416756-1420416 GCF_000754665.1 Bison bison bison
TGTATAATAGGCTCCAGTTTCATCCACCTCATTAGAACTGATTCAAATGTATTCTTTTTAATGGCTGAGTAATACTCCATCGTGTATATGTACCACAGCTTTCTTATCCATTCATCTGCTGATGGACATCTAGGTTGCTTCCATGTCCTGGCTATTATAAACAGTGCTGCGATGAACATTGGGGTACACGTGTCTCTTTCAATTCTGGTTTCCTGCAAGCATTCAAAAGAACAAATAAACAATAGTCACCTAAATTATTAGTTCTTAACACATTTTGGATCACAAGACCTCTTGGAAAATCTGATAGACACAGGACTCTTTTACCAGTAAAATGCGCACATAAAATAAAAAATACAAATCATTTCTTGGAATGACAGATCCTAGATACATACTTATGAACCCCAGTTTAAGGTCACTTGCCTAGATTAACTGATTCTCCAGCTTTTTTGACACCTAATAATCAAACTCTGGGATTGGCAAGCATATTCTTTAAAAAGTAGGAGGCTACATATTTTCCACCTTTGGGAGCCAGCCTCCATCCAAACTGCTCTGCATTTGTAGCACAAAAATTGCTATAGAACATATATAAACAAATGAACATGACTGGAAATAAAATTTCCAACAAAATTTTATTTGTAAAAATAGGCTGTGGGCTGGGTTTGGCCTTTGGGCTTCAGTCTGGCAATCTATGACTTAATTATTTCAAAAAGACTGAATGGATTGCACTAGTTAGAAACTGGGAAATTGAATACACACACACACACACACACACACACACACACACACAATATGAAGGCCATACAAACCCACCATAAGGGTAGAAGCTACTATATTTCCTTTCCTCTGGAATGCCTAGGATGGGATAAGAAACCACAGGGATGATCTTCCTCTCCTGTTGTATTTGATAAGAATCTTTTTCATTTGCATCCGATGGCAACTGGTATCTTCTTTCAAATGTCTTGGAACATCACGAGAGCCATCTGTTGGTGCTTGCTGTCAGTGACATAAAGTCATGTGCTTAGTCGTTCAGTCATGTTTGATTCTTTCCAACTCCATGGACTGTAGCTCTCCAGGCTCCTCTGTCATGGGGTTTTCCTGGAAAGATTACTGGAGCAGGTTGCCATTTACTCCTCCAGGGGATCTTCCTGACCCAGGAACTGAACTTGGGTCTCCTGCATTGCAGGCAGATTCTTTACTGCTGAGCACTTTAATTTCTGACTGGAGAGATAGGATTTAATGCACATTTGTCTACAACTACATCCTACCATGTCTTGCTAAGGACAATATGCCTTCTTTTAGGAGTCTGTTCAGGGTTCCATTCTATTCTCTACTTTCTATTACTGTTCCTGAAATTTGTTCTTGAAAAGCACTTTTTATGACATTCACAGTAAAATCCTCCAAAAACTTTAGCAATGTGAGTATAAATTCTATACAATAAATGTCTGTACATTTAAACATCATTGAAAGAAAAACTTTCAAGCATCTTGCTGATAGCTGCCAGCAAGTCCTCATGAAGAATAAACACTGTCAGACTAACCTGATATATTAGGATAAAATTCCCAAGTAGATCAAGAAAAAGAGATAGTTCTAATTTATCATGGCTCTAGGAAGGTTAGGTGATTTAGTTGTATGAGGCAATAAATTTAGAAAACATGGTCCAGACAGCATAACTATTAGGTGAGAATACAAATTGCTAGAGGGTCAAAAAAATAATATAAGGTGTTTTTCAAAGTCAGTTAGGAGCCTAAGTTTTTTTTTTTTTTTGCCTTTTTTTTAAGTTTTCATCACCAGCATAGATAAAGAAATAAGAAAGTCAACCCAGACAATGTCTTAGAAAAATACACCTTAGGAAAGAGATTTAAGAAGAAATGAAAAAATCTAAATATGCCATAATCACCAAAGACGTTAGTAAACAGGTTAAAATCTAATTCCTATTAACCTGTCCCCAGATATAGTACATGGTTTTAGAGGCCAGGGAACCAAGCATTTGAAAAAGACAACCTCTAGCTTATAAAAACAGTTCTAGAGAATAGAAAATGATATATTTTCCATATCAGTTAATGGTGCTAGAGTAGCCTTTATCTTGATACCTAAATCAGATCAGGATAACATCACAAGATGATTATCACATGATAATAAGACTTATGAACAAAGGTGATAAAAATGAAACATTAGTAACTGGGGAAAAAAAAACTCATTTTGAGCAATTTAAGTTTTTTCCCGAGAGTATAAGGACAGCTCAACATTAGAAAATATGTTAATAGAATTAGCCTCATTAAAATAGTAAAAGGTGGGACTTTCTTTGTGGTCCCCTGGCTAAGACTCTGAGCTCCCAATGCAGGGGCCCCAGGTTTGATCCCTGGTCAGGGAATTAGATCCCATGTGCCACAGCTAAGAGTTCACATGTCTCAGCTGAAAGATCCTGCATGCCGCAAGTAAAGATTCCAAGTGCTGCAACTGAGACAGGGTGCAATCAAAATTAATAAGAATTAAAAAGAAAACAGTAAAAGGAGGAAAACTAGATGATGATCTCAGTGGATACAGAAAAGGCATTTACTAAATCAGCAATCTATACAAGATCAAGGTGGAATTGAAGGGAACTACCTTCTTTATGTGCTTTCCAGGTGGCACCATGAACTTCCAGATGTTCAAGGTGGATTTAGAAAAGGTAGAGGAACCAGAGATCAAATTGCCAACATCCTCTGGCAAGAGAATTTCAGAAAAATATCTACTTTTGCTTTATTGACTATGCCAAAGCCTTTGACTGCATGGATCACAACAAACTGTGGGAAATTCTGAAAGAGATGGGAATACCAGACCACCTGATCTGCCTCCTGAGAAATCTGTATGCAGGTCAAGAAGCAACAGTTAGAACTGGACATGAACAACAGACTGGCTCCAAACTGGCAAAGGAGCACATCAAGGCTGTATATTGTTACCCTGCTTATTTAACTTCTATGCAGAGTACATCATGTGAAATGCCAGGCTGAATGAAGCACAAGCTGGAATCAAGATTGCTGGGAGAAATATCAATAACCTCAGATATGCAGATCTGCAGATTCTACCACCCTTATGGCAGAAAGCAAAGAAGAACTAAAGAGCTTCTTGATGAAAATGAAAGAGGAGAGTGAAAAAGTTGGCTTAAAACTCAACATTCAGAAAACTCATGGCATCAGGTCCCATCACTTCATGGCAAATAGGTGGGTAAGCAATGAAAAGTGTGAGAGACTTTATTTTTTTTGGGCTCCAAAATCGCTGCAGATGGTGACTACAGCCATGAAATTAAAAGATGCTTACTCCTTGGAAGGAAAGTTATGACCAACCTAGATATTAAAAAGCAGAGATATTACTTTGCTGACAAAGGTCCATCTAGTCAAAGCTATAGTTTTTCCAGTAGTCATGTATGGATGTGAGAGTTGGACTATAAAGAAAGCTGAGTATCAAAGAATTGATGCTTTGGAACTGTGGTGTTGAAGACTCTTGAGAGTCCCTTGGACTGCAAGGAGATCCAACCAATCCTTAAGAAATCAGTCCTGAATATTCATTGGAAGGACTGATGCTGAAGCTGAAACTCCAATACTTTGGCCACCTGATGTGAAGAACCAACTCATTGGAAAAGACCCTGATGCTGGGAAAGATTGAAGGCGGGAGAAGGGGATG
>NW_011494835.1:1420737-1428632 GCF_000754665.1 Bison bison bison
GAGAAGGGGATGACAGACGATGAGATGGTTGGATGGCATCACTGATGCGATGGACATGAGTTTGAATAGGCTCTGGGAGTTGGTGATGGACAGGGAGGCCTGGTGTGCTGCAGTCCACAGGGTTGCAAAGAGTTGGACATGACCAAGTGACTGAACTGAATTGAGGTGGCACTAATGGTAAAGAATCCACCTGCCAATGCAGGATACCCAGGAGACTTGGTTTGATCCCTGAGTTGGGAAGATCCCCTGGAGGAGGGCACGGCAACCCACTCCAGTATTCTTGCCTGGAGAATCCCATGGTCAGAGGAGCCTGGCGTCCATGGGGTCGCAAACAGTCGGGCACGACTGAAACGATGCAGCACGCATGCACGTACCTTGTTCATATACACTATGCTCAGAAATAAGACTGGACATTGTTAAGATGTTAATTCTTCTGCACGCAATCACTAAGTCCAATAAAGGCTTTTTCATGGAACTTGACAAATCAATGTTAAATTTTAGATGGGAAAGAGCAAAAGGGCAGGAAGAGCCAAGATTATTTTGAGGGAGAATAAGGCAGGGCTTCTTTCTGCCAGACATCAAGACTAAGAAAGCTGTGTGTAATTAAGAGAGTAATTAGCATTAATGATTCTGTTCAGATTGTTTCTGTAAAGCATCCAAAATTTATGGCCAAGGAGGAGGTGGAAGTTGGGCTAGGTTTGGAAGCGAGCCTTAGAAATAATGAAAGACTTAGGACTCAAAGGGTAAAATTAGGAATCTTTAGTCTGATGATTCTAACAATACTCTACAAACAATGATACACACGTTAAAAGTAATACTTTAGAGATATATCCAAATTTAAAGCAACGACAGTTAGTTCATAGCTGATGTTCCTTTCCACTGACATAAACACCTGAGATGCCTTTTAAATGTAGTACCAAGAAATTTGGCCAAAATAGAATTTCTGTGAAGTGAGATATGGAAAATATAATAAAGATTTACTGAGAAAGGAGCTAAAATGTCTTGCTTTGGATGTCTTCAAAAATCAGACTGACTTTTAGTCTGTCAGGAAACGTCGGTGTTAAATTTACTAAAGGTGTTGAAAGTCATGTTTGGCTACGTCAACTGTTTCTAGTCATGAATTCTAGGTATAATGTGAAGATGCTCTCTTTTGTTGAGACTGAGGGGAAAATTGAATTGCACTAATTTATATACATTGTTTTATCTCTCCCCATGACCTTCTTTCACTTCCCCAAATACAGACACACACATGCTTTTCCAAAGTAACTGCTCTCATTCAGCAGCAAACATGTCTCCAGGTACTCAGTTAAAAATCTACTCAAGGAGTATCATTGTCATCCCTACATTGTGGAAGCTCTAAACTCAAAATATAATAAGGGAGGACAGACATCATTTACCCAGGCATGTACTTATGTATTTTTAGTCTCATTAAATTCAAAGCAAACTGTGGGATGATTTATGAAGGATAAATAATAGGTTTGAAACAAAGAAGTCAGATGATTATTTAAAATTTGCAGTGAAAGTAAATTTGGTTATATAGAAGTCACCTTTGTTACTATTATATATAATCAACATCTAGTTGGTTATGTATATAAACCATGGTTTTAACTATCTATGGTAAATTTTTACCCCATACTGGATTTCTTTGCCTATCCAAGAAGTTCTAGCTAGCTTTTGTGTGAGTTACTCACTCAGTTGTGTCTGACTCTGTGATGTCATGGAGTATAGCCCACCAGGTTCCTCTGTCCTCAGAATTTTCCAGGCAAGAATACTGGAGTGGGTTGCCATTCCCTTCTCCAGGGTATCTTCCTGACCCAGGGATTGAACTTGGGTCAACCACTTTGCAGGTGGATTATTTATCATCTAAGCCACCAGGGATGGAGAAGGCAACAGCAGCCCACTCCAGTACTCTTGCCTGGAAAATCCCATGGACGGAGGAGCCTGGTAGGCTGCAGTCCATTCTAAGGGTCAGACACGACTGAGCGACTTCACTTTCACTTTTCACTTTCATGCATTGGAGAAGGAAATGGCAACCCACTCCAGTGTTCTTGCCTGGAGAATCCCAGGGATGGGGGAGCCTGGTGGGCTGCCGTCTATGGGGTCGCACAGAGTTGGACACGACTGAAGTGACTTAGCAGCAAGCCACCAGGGAAGCCCCTAGTTGGCTTACTTTCCCTAATTCTGAGAACTTTGCTGTTCTCAATAAAGTATGTGCTGCTTTCCAAACTTATACTGGGCTATCTATTATTCTCAGATAATTGAGCAAGCTATATTTTATGCAAAGGAGGAACCGTCATACAAGGAAAATAGTCTGTGGGACTCCCAGGCTGTGCATATTCTTCTCTTCTGACTGAAATGCAGGCAGATGGTGAGAACTGATCTGTGATTTGAGCCCAGTCATCAGACATGTGAAAAGTAAGCATCTCTTTTCTCATTGAAGCAGCCCTGGTGACAGAGAAATACTATCTTCCTACAGACTGCATGGTCCCTGGTTTTATTTTTTTAATGGTCATTCAGTAACACTGATTTAACATCTATTTACTCATCACCTCGTGTGAATCTTGCTCTAGGCTGGGACAGGTTTATAATGGTCAACATCCACTGACATTTATGAGAACCTTCTCTTCTCACTCCCTGGTGGTCTACTGGTTAGGATTCAGTGCTCTCACTGCCGTGGCCTGGGTTCGATTCCGGGTCAGGGAAACCTTTCTGAGGGGCTTCCCTGGTGGCTCAGATGGTAAAGAATCTGCCTGCAATGCAGGAAACCTGGGTCCAGTATTCTTGCCTGGAGAATTCCATGGACAGAGGAGCAAGATCACAAAGAATCAGACATGACTGAGCAACTAACACACTTTCTCTTCTCACTTTAGCTTAAGCATATTCACTTTTTCCTTTCCTCCTTAGGCAGGGAAAATAATTTACCAGTAACTTCTGCATAAAAACTATTCAGATGACATAGGCAATAACAGTCACTGCTTACTCTTCTTTAGAACTGGATTTGCTAAATGAGTTTTAAGAAAAAAAACAAAATAAAAACAACATTAAGCCCAAACAATAAGAAAAGTCTGCAGGCCTGATGCCTGGATATGTCTACAGATGGTAAAGGAAAACCTTATATGTATTTTTATGCCACGTGGAAGGTATTAAAATATATTATTCATTCTGTGAACATTTACTGAGTTCCTACTATGTGCCTGACATTGGACTAAGTACTGAAAGTGTAATGGTGGATAAAACAGACTGCTTGGAGCTTAAATTCTACGGAGAGACACATGATAAACATACACAAACGTATTCCATGGAGAAAGCGAGTAACCAGGAGAGGCCACTGTGGATTAGCTGGGCAGAGAGCTTCCTTCTAGAAAGTGACAGCAGCTAACACAGTATCTGACTCACATTATAGAAATGTTCAGGACACTGTAGATTAGTCATCCAGTAAATATTCTCCTCTGTTCGCTGCTGAATTTTGTTTTCTTGCTTAATTATAAACTGTTGTTGTTTAGGTCAGATTAACTAGATCTAAAAGCAAACAAACAAACACAATGAACAAAACCTGGCTTCTTGAGACAGCTATGAAAAAGAAGTCAGGAAAAGCAAATAATGATTCTCTTATCGTAAATATTGAAGAAAGATTTTAGTATTTGGCTAATTCTTTCTGGTAGAACATTGAGTTCTGTTACATTTTTGCTTCCTTTCGATCAGTGATAATGTTATTTGGGGTCATGGATTCTTTAGAGAATCCAATTAAGAGTCTAATAAAGACTAGGAAAACACATGTCCATTTGAAACATGGGGTGCAATTTCAGGAGAGGTTCACACATTATCTGTCTCAGGTCACAAACCCTTTAAATTACTACCAAAGATAAAACTTACCTTGCTAGATGTCAAATCAAGTGTGATTCTGGTTGGTACTAGAATTCAAATGGAAAGAATAAAAATGAAGAAAGCCTAACACATACTTAATATTCTAAAGGCATCTGGAATAAATGGAAAAAGTTAGATTTTTATAATAGTATGGGGAAATGTAACTAATAACATGAAAAGAAATATTGAATTTCTACCTCAAACTACCCCCACAAAAGAAATTCTTGCTGAGTAAAAGTTTAAATGTAAAAACTAAGAATTAGAACATCAAAAATATAGGTATTTTTTTTTAATCACTGTGTGTGAAAAATCTTTCTAAGCAGAAATCACAAGAGTGACAATATATGAACAAATGTGTATTTTAAAATTTATAACTAAACAAAAACAGACACAACACCTTCCTCTGGAAAGGCCAACTTAAACTGCAATGTAATTAACAAAAGTCCTTAATCCATAAATAAACCTTTCAGTTCAGTTCAGTTCAGTCGCTCAGTCGTTTCCGACTCTTTGCGACCCCATGAACTGCAGCACGCCAGGCCTCCCTGTCCATCACCAACTCCCAGAGTTCACTCAAACTCATGTCCACCGAGTCAGTGATGCCATCCAGCCATCTCATTCGCTCTCGTCCCCTTCTCCTCCTGCCCCCAATCCCTCCCAGCATCAGAGTCTTTTCCAATGAGTCAACTCTTCACATGAAGTGGCCAAAGTACTGGAGTTTCAGCTTCAGCATCAGTCCTTCCAAAGAACACCCAGGACTGATCTCCTTTAGAATGGACTGGTTGGATCCCCTTGCAGTCCAAGGGACTCTCAAGAGTCTTCTCCAACACCACAGTTCAAAAGCACCAATTCTTCGGCGCTCAGCCTTCTTTACAGTCCAACTCTCACATCCATACATGACCACAGGAAAAACCATAGCCTTGACTAGACAGACCTTTGTTGGCAAAGTAATGTCTTTGCTTTTTAATATATTATCTAGGTTGGTCATAACTTTCCTTCCAAGGAGTAAGTGTCTTTTAATTTCATGGCTGCAATTACATCTGCAGTGATTTTGGAGCCCCCAAAAATAAAGCCTGACACTGTTTCCACTGTTTCCCCATCTATTTCCCAGGAAGTGATGGGACCAGATGCCATGATCTTCATTTTCTGAATGTTGAGCTTTAAGCCAACTTTTTTACTCTCCACTTTCACTTTCATCAAGAGGCTCTTTAGCTTGTCTTCACTTTCTGCCATAAGGGTGGTGTCATCTGCATATCTGAGGTTACTGATATTTCTCCCAGCAATCTTGATTCCAGCTTGTGCTTCTTCCAGTCCAGCATTTCTCATGATGTACTCTGCATATAAGTTAAATAAGCAGGGTGACAATATACAGCCTTGACATACTCCTTTTCCTATTTGGAACCAGTCTGTTGTACTGTTAATCAATTATACTCCAATAAAAATTAAAAAATAAAACTCATACTATATACTAACACATATATATGGAATTTAGAAAGATGGTATCAATAACCCTGTATGTGAGACAGCAAAAGAGACACAGATGTATAGAACAGTCTTTTGGACTCTGTGGGAGAGGGAGAGGGTGGGATGATTTGGGAGAATGGCATTGAAACATGTATAATATCATATAAGAAACGAATGGCCAGTCCAGGTTCGATGCAGGATACAGGATGCTTGGGGCTGGTGCACTGGGATGACCCAGAGGGATGGTACAGGGAGGGAGGAGGGAGGGGGGTTCAGGATGGGAAACACGTGTACACCTGTGGCAGATTCATGTTGATGTATGGAAAAACCAATACAATATTGTAAAGTAATTAGCCTCCAATTAAAACAAATAAATTTAAATTTAAAAAAACCTCATAAATAAATACATGTATAAATATATACAAAGAATAAATCTTTACTAATCTTTATGTAAAAGATGAAGGTACTAGATAAAAAATGAGCCAGAAATATGTACACAATACTTGGTCTTAATGCAAGAGGTCAACATATGTGTTGATTAAATGAATAAGTTGATGAATAGGCAGAATTTAAATGGCCAGTAAACATATGAAGAGTATGCAATTATGTGAATAATGTCAAGAATGAATATCAAAAGAAAATAGGATTTTGACCATCAAATTGGCCAAGATTAAAACAAAATTCTGATAACACCTATGTTGGTTAAGGGTGGTGGTGGTGGTTTAATGGCTAAGTTGTGTCCGACTGTTTGTGACCCCATGGACCGTAGCCTGACAAGCTCCTCAGTCCATGGGACTTACCAGGCAGAAATATGGGAGCAGGTTGCCATTTCCTTCTCTAGGGGAACTTCTCCAAACCAGAGATTGAACCTGCTTGGAAGGTGGGTTCTTTACCACTGAGCTACAAGGGAAGCCCCAGTTAAGGGTACAGGGATATAATCTTACATTCCTAGGTGTGTAAACTCATACCTTACTGAAGGAATACCTGGCATTATATAGATCAAGCACTTTAACAAAGGAGGCAGAATTTGCAAATCTGAAACTCCTTTTAATAGAAATTTCTCCAACCTTTGGCAACCATAAAAACAACTCCTTTGAGTATTTCTTTCTCGAAAATTCCTTTCTGAAAGTAAGTATGAAAAGTCCAGGGACTTCCCTGGTCGTCCAGTGTTGAGAATCCACCTGTCAATGCAGGGGATACAGGTTTAATCCCTGGTCCAGGAAGATACCACAGGCCATGGAGCAACTAAGCCTGAATACTACAAGTACTGAGCCCATGGGCTGCAACTACTGAAGCCCTTGTGCCTAGAGTCCAAGCTCTGCAACAGGACAGCTACTGCAATGAGAAGCCCACACACCACAACAAAGAGTAATTCGGGTTGCAGCCCGAATTTGCTGCAACCAGATTTAGACAATTTCTCAACTGGAAGATGCAATGGCCTTTTCTTTGTTTACTTCTTCCTTCCTTCCTTCTTTTCCTTTTCTTCTCTTTCTCCTTCAAATACATTGCTGACGGTACATTATTGTTTGAAATTACCTGCAACCTCCACCCCAAAGGGTTTATATATGTATCTCCCCACCTTAAACTCAGGAGGGGCTATGTAATTTGCATTAGTCAACAAACTGAGGGAAGGGAAGTACAAGAGACTTGAGCAGAATCTTTAGTAGGGGGCTGATAGTGGGCCATGTCTTTTCTTCTTTGCCACCAGACTAGCCATGTTCCTGGTAGAGGCTGCTTGGTCAGGCATGATAGTGTAGTCAGCGCTAACTTGGATGGATATGTAGTATAAGCAAAAAATACATCTTTCTTGTGTAGAACTTCAAAAGGTACAAGGATTTAGTTACCATAGGTTGTTTCAGCCAATCCTAAGAGGATTGTTGAGGAGCCTGAATTTGAATAGTATCTCTGCCAATTACTGGTTAAATTCAAACCTAGGTCTGTTCTTACTATGAAACATTGGTCTTAGTTCTGTAAGATGGGATTACTAATGGTGGCTACCTTTGAGGGTCATTATGAGGATTGAATGACTTTAAAAAGAGACTAAGGTATTTGTAAAGGGCTTAGAATAGTACCTAGCAAATACAGTATTGTTGTTTTTTAATTGCTAAGCTGTGTCTGATTCTTTTGTGACCCCATGAAGAGATAGCTCACCTAGCTCCTCTGTCCATGGGATTTCCCAGGAAAGAATGCTGGAGTGGGTTGCCATTTTCTTCTCCAAAATACAGTATTCAGTTCAGTTCAGTTCAGTCGCTCAGTCGTGTCTGACTCTTTGCGACCCCATGAATCACAGCACGCCAGGCCTCCCTGTCCATCACCAACTCCCGGAGTTCACTCAAACTCATGTCCATCGAGTCGGTGATGCCATCTAGCCGTCTCATCCTCTGTCGTCCCCTTCTCCTCTTGCCCCCAATCCCTCCCAGCATCAGAGTCTTTTCCAATGAGTCAACTCTTCACATGAGGTGGCCAAAGTACTGGAGTTTCAGCTTTAGCATCATTCCTTCCAAAGAAATCCCAAGGCTGATCTCCTTCAGAATGGACTGGTTGGATCTCCTTGCAGTCCAAGGGACCTC
>NW_011494835.1:1428745-1429044 GCF_000754665.1 Bison bison bison
TCTCCAACACCACAGTTCAAAAGCATCAATTCTTTGGCACTCAGCTTTCTTCACAGTCCAACTCTCACATCCATACACGACCACTGGAAAAACCATAGCCTTGACTAGACGGACTTTTGTTGGCAAATAATGTCTCTGCTTTTCAATATGCTATCTAGGTTGGTCACAACTTTCCTTCCAAGGAGTAAGCGTCTTTTAATTTCATGGCTGCAGTCACCATCTGTAGTGATTTTGGAGCCCCCAAAAATGAAGTCTGACACTGTTTCCACTGTTTCCCCATCTATTTCCCATGAAGTGAT
>NW_011494835.1:1429144-1443081 GCF_000754665.1 Bison bison bison
TCCACTTTCACTTTCATCAAGAGGCTTTTGAGTTCCTCTTCACTTTCTGCTATAAGGGTGGTGTCATCTGCATATCTGAGGTTATTGATATTTCTCCCGGCAATCTTGATTCCAGCTTGTGCTTCTTCCAGTCCAGCGTTTCTCATGATGTACTCTGCATATAAGTTAAATAAGCAGGGTGACAATATACAGCTTTGACGTACTCCTTTTCCTATTTGGAACCAGTCTGTTGTTCCATGTTCAGTTCTAACTGTTGCTTCCTGACCTACCATATAGATTTCTCAAGAGGCAGGTCAGGTGGTCTGGTATTCCCATCTCTTGAAGAATTTTCCACAGTTTATTGTGTTAAATAAATCTGTGTGTGTGTGTGTGTGTGCAGAACAAAGTCTAGGAAGGAATATAATACAGGATTAACAGTTACCTTAAAGTGTTTCCTCTTTTTGTTTACCACATCTTTTAGTTTCTGCCCAACACACATGTATTTCTGGTATAATTTCAAAAATCTATTCAAAAACTACTTTTTTTTAAAATTGTACCTAAAAAAATGTATGTTTTATTACGATTTCACTACTTCCACAGGACTGTATCTCTAATTGTGAAAATCAACAGGAAAATAGGTGTCACTATATGGAAGTTCTATTAATGCCAAATTTCTGGAACCATGGAGTAGGCAGCACTTGAAGCCAAAATCTTGAGAAGGAGGTGAAATAATTATCATCACATGCATTTCATTTTGCGTGCATGGACTGAAAATACTGTTTTCTAATAGAACTGAAATTTGTCTCCTTAAATAAGATAAGGTTGTTTAGTCATTAATAATTATATCCCTGCTTCTCTGGGCCAGGCTCAAAAGTCAATAAACATTAAGCTCTGGCTTCTAATATTACCACCATGGCAGGAGATAAATTAGTGAGGAGTAGCATTATTTTTGATGGACGGAGGTAGGGGTGAGACCAGGTCACTTACTCAGATTGCTGTCACTGCAACAGCCTTCCTGTTGCCTGCATCCAACTCTTTTTATTTGCTCTGGCTGAGAAGAAATCCTGGCAAGAATTTACACAGAAAAATCATGATCCAAGGGCAATTGTTAATACCCATGTCTAGGACTGGCCTCAGCCATCCCAGCTGGAAAACCTCAAGGTGACAGCATCAAAACTATTGATATCAAATAGTAATAAACAAAGCATCTACACTGAAAATTACAAAATACTGCTGGGAGTTATTAAAGAAGATCAAAATGCATGGAAAGGCACGTTATATTCATGGATTGTAAGATTCAATATTGTTAATATGTTCATTTTCCCTAAATTGATCTAAAGATTCTAGGCAACACCAAAAATCTCAGCAGGCCTTTTGCTTTTAAAATAAACTGATAAGCCAATTAAAAATTTATATGGAAAAACAATGGATTTAGAACAGACAAAATAATCTGGAAAGAAAAAAAAATTGGAAGACAAGCTATCTAATGTCAAGACTTACTATAAAGCTCCAGTAATCAAACAGATTAATGGAACAGACTAGAGAATTTAGAAACAGATGCATGCATATACATCAGCTGATTTTCAACTGAAGTGCCAAGTAAAGTCAATAAGGAAAGGTTTTTAAACAAATGCCACTGAAACAACTGTATGTTCCTCAAAGCCTACCTGTGTAAGTGAATATTGATTTGAGATGAATCACAGACCTAAATATAAAAAGCTGGAACCATAAAGTTTCTATAAGAAAACACAGGAATAATTTTTATAATCTTAGGATAAGTAAAGATTTATTAGAGAGGACACAGAAAATATTAACTATAAAAGGAAAATACAGATAAATTAGGCTTATTAAAAATTGAAACATTCATTATGAAAATGAGTAAGTAAGCCACAGACTGGGAAAAATAGTCTCAATATATGACAAAAAGACTCAAATTCAGAATACATGATAATTAAAAAACCCCAAATTACCTGTTTAAAAAAATGAGCAAAAGACTTGAGGAGACTCTTTAGAAATGATACTTCACATGCCAGTTATCAGAGAAATGAAAATTAAAACCACGATGAGATATCATTTCACATCCACTAGAGCAGAGAAAGCAATGGCACCCCACTCCAGTACTCTTGCCTGGAAAATCCCATGGATGGAGGAGCCTGGTAGGCTGCAGTCCATGGGGTCGCTAAGAGTCGGACACGACAGAGAGACTTCACTTTCACTTTTTTACTTTCATGCACTGGAGAAGGAAATGGCAACCCACTCCAGTGTTCTTGCCTGGAGAATCCCAGGGATGGGGGAGCCTGGTCGGCTGCCGTCTATGGGGTCACACAGAGTAGGACACAACTGAAGCGACTTAGCAGCAGCAGCAGCAGAGTGGTAAAAATTTAAAAAACTGACAACATCAAAAGTTGGTGAGGATGTGGAGAACTACAGCCTTTATACATTGCTGGTGGGAACATATTTAAAATGGTACAACCACTTTGGAAAATTGTTTGGCAATTGACATTCACTTCCTCAGCAACCCAGCAATTCTACTATGGGGTATTTATCCAAGAGAGAGGAAAATATATGTCTACATAAAGGCTTGTAGAAGCATGTTCATAGACCTTATTCATAACATCCTCAAAGTGAAAACAATCCATATAAATACAAATAGGAGAATGCATAAACACATTCTGATACATTTATACAATGAAATAACACTTAGGAATAAAAAGAAAGCATTGATACACACAACAAAGTGGATATTTCTCAAAAAATACCATGTTGAGCAAAAGAAGCCAGACACAAAAGACAGTATACTAAATGATTTCATTTACATGAAGGACAAACATAGGCAAAACAAATGTAGGATGATAGAAATCAGAGAGTGGTTGCCTTTGGGGTGGGGGAAATCGGACAGAAAGCAGATGAGAGAATTTTTGGGCTGATAGAAATCCATTATATCTTATTTCTGGTGGTGGTTGCACAAACTGTATTAACTATACTTAAGTAAGAACACTTAAAATCTGTTATTTTATTGTCTGTAATTATACCTCAATTTAAAAAAAGACATTCTAGGATAAAAGAGCATGGTATGTTTACAGGTGCAAATGACTAAGATACTTAGGGCTGATGGTTGCTTCTTTTATTTAATTTTAGCCTAGAAAGCAAGAGTTCAAACCCCTGTCCCTGTGATAAATTATTCCTGTGTTTTAATCCACAGTAATGAAATAGTTATTTATTAAAGCCCTTTCTTATCATGATATGTGTCATATAGGGGACAGGGGTTGAAAACATCAAAATCGATGAAATAAATTTTATCTCAAGTGGAATACTCAGGACATGTAAAAAAATAATCAGCAGCATGTGAGAAAGGACATGGCAGCTGGTTTTAAAAACTCTGGCTGGTGGAATAAGAACAATTTGAGTGGGGAGAATTACTCAAATAAGCCTCTGTACTCTATTACTTCTACCTCCAAGTTATACTCAGTAAGTTTTACCCCCCCCAAAAAAAATTAATAAAAAATGATTGGTATCTGAAAAACAAATCCTGGGACCACACATTACATTACGATATAAAGAACTTCATTCATGAACCTTTCTTTTGAATCATGATTTACTTCTACAGGCAAGGCACTGTGTCTCCTGCAACTCATCTTTATATCCTTAGAAGAACCTAGGCCAGCATCTTGAAATTAATGGATCTGCAATAATTATTTATTGACTTGAATTAATAAATCAATGTACTGATTAATTAGTTAGAATTTAAGTCCCAATTACATGGTCTTGTAATGGGAAATTTACCAAAATTATTTTATAATATCTTCATGTAAATTGTTTGAACCAGCAATGATCTCATTTGGTAATTTATGAGAAGTATATTTAAAAGGAGTACATGAAATGATATAGAAGTCCAACTCACCCCAGCTTAAAAATACAAGCATACTGTAACTATCTGCCTGGGTTTTTGAAAAAAATTATTTAAAAAGTACAATTGCTAAAAATATAAAAAACAAAAAAACCCACCGAGTCAAGTTTTGGTCTCCATTTGAATCTCTAAATGATTATAAGAGTGTGAGTACACTATTTTGCACTGAATACCACACTGGCAAGATCAGAAAAGCTGTGAGATGAGAAGGAAATTGTTATTCCAGTGATGGAACCTCCTCTCCTGAGTATCACTCTGCCAGCAGCTGAGACTTCAGAGGATTCTCACTATGAAAATCAGCAGTCCTTTAATCACACATTACAAGAGCATTTGTGATGCTTCGCAGGCAGCCCTCTTCTAAGACTTTCCTGCTGGGTTCTTTCCTGAGCACAATAGGATCAAGATGGCTACTGCTGTTTCCTAGTTATGCTAAGACTCTCCTGAATGCCACCGGGCTTTTATCACGGAGAGGGATGGCAAAACATCAAATGTGAATATCTTGCTCTAAATGGGGACTCCCACGATCATGTTATTTTTGGGAGAGCAGCTCTCTGGCTCCATGGATATCACTTGAACAGAGAAGCCATGTTCTTCTGCAGCTCTTGCTCGATCCAGGTCCACCAGGCACATGCACTGTTTTCCTGAAATATGTAAAAATGGTATCATGAGATGCCCTTCAGCTAACAGTGCAGAGTCAGTCTGTTTAAGGGGCTCTACACAATGACAAAATCTATTATGTACAATGATGTTTGCCCCCACATCCTGTTTGGTCTCTTTCAATTTAATTCTTGATCAGTATGGAGAGAAGACAATAACAAATATAAGACAATTTCACAGATTTATTGCTGCTAGTAATTTAAACAACATTAATCTTTTAAGATGTATTTATAAATAAATCTCAAATAAAAAAAATACAAATTCCCCACTTTGGTAAAAATCCATGTTAAGACCTTTTCTCTTCACCCTCTATGAAAAGACATTATCTGCCATATTGTAGAAAAAGAAAAATCTGTCTTTAAGAATGTCCAAAATAACATCCAGACAAAGGGACACTTCAAAGACATATTATATTTTGCAGTTGGAGTTTTCAGAATACAATGAAGAAATGAGAAATAGAATATATTTGAGAAAATTCTCAATTGTGTGTTGATTATTTCAGGTGGATGTGTAATGCTGAGTGTAATATTATCTTAATTTAATGGAGTGCCCACACCCCTATGAAACAGTGGTATTCAATTTTCTTTCTAATCTTGGAAAACAAAAAAGGAAACCTGACTGGCAAGTAAAGCAGTTATTTTGTGTCCTTTGGCAAATACAAACTTCTATTTCAAAGTAGCTAGGGGAAAAAAAAAAAACAACGGACTGATTTGAGGTTGAATACATTCAAAGCTAAGGTTTGCTTTTATACTTTCCATTTCTTTAAATTCAATATATAAACTTTTCATCATCTTGGAAAAAAAGGTTATTGACTATGCGGAACTTCACTCCATTTTTTCCTCAACAATTATAATAAGGCCTATGCATCATTTTAAAATGATTTGTTTGAATGACTGTAGAAATTGCTAAGCTAAAACAGCCTTAGAAGTGAAGGCATAACTGAAATAGAAAAGTTCTTCTGTGGAAGACATGAATCCGCCCAGAAAAACAGAGGAAGGTGAAATTGTTAGGGGAAGCACACTGATTGAAACCGCCCGCCCTGGCCAGGCACCATAGTAACCATTTGCATGAGTTGTTTTATGACGGGAGATCCTGGTAAGGAATACGGAACTAATAAGCCACCACCACCCGGAAGAGTTCGGGAAAGGTCGAAAGGAGACACCGCGTGTGTCCGTCCACTTCCCAGAATCTCTCTTGCTAGCATCCATCTTGGCTGAGTGATGCGTGCGCCACCAGGAAAGACTCTGAATTAGAATGATTGGCCAAAGACAACCCGGAAACTAATCCCATCACCAAAAAACCGGAGACTGCGAGCCACGTGGCAGAGCAGTTCTCCTGGGTTCCCTTACCCTGCTGCTCTCCACCCGGGTGCTGTTTCCCAATAGGATCTCTTGCTTTGTCAGCACATGTGTCTCCTCGGACAATTCATTTCTGAGTGCTAGACAAGAGCCCAGTTTCGGGCCCTGGAAGGGGTCCCCCTTCCTGCAACAAAATCAGTAGCTAAGAAACTGACTACGAAAGATTCAAAATATTTTGTATATTTCTCTTAAAAGGCCCCATGCCATAAAGGATGGACTGTGATGGAAATGTTATAAAAAGAGATGTCTAGAATTCCATTTAGGCTAAATGGCCCCTTCATCAACAGCTGCATGGCTGTCAATTCTTTTTTTTCCTTAAAATATTGTTCCTCCTTTAAGACATCTGTAAATGTGTCCCCCTCCACCCCACCTACCCTTCAATTTAAAATGAAACATTCTCTGTCAGAAAGGGATGCTCTGCATTCCTTCAGTACCCACCCTAGGTTTACACTGCAGCTCATTTACCCTTGGCTTTGATCCCAGTCTGGATAATTTTTCCTTTTGCATTACATGGAAGAGTCTCTTGTTTTTACATGTTGAAGAAGTGTCTTCACAACTGAAATTCAGATGTTGGTAGTCTACCTTTTAGGGTCTGGGGAGCTTCCTCAAATGTTTACGGAACAAAACTATGGCTTGTGCCAAGAAGAGATGTAGAATTGATGGAGTCAGTGACTTTGAACCTGACTTTCCCTGCCTTCATGCCAGCAATCTTGCCAAAGGCTCTTCCTCAACTCTAGCAATTTCCCTTCCAGCCACTCCCTTCTCATTTGATGCCTAAAACATCAACAGGTACACCCCCACCCACCACACCAATTATTCTTTCATTGAGTCTAGTGGAGTTGTAGCAAATGTAACTTGATATATATGTATAAATGGTATCTCTCTCTATATATATATACACATATATATATGTGTGTGTGTGTATATATATATATATATGGAGAGGGCAATGGCACCCCACTCCAGTACTCTGGCCTGGAAAATCCCATGGATGGAGAAGCCTGGTGGGCTGCAGTCCATGGGGTCGCCAAGAGTAGGACACGACTGAGCGACTTCACTTTCACTTTTCACTTTCATGCACTGGAGAAGGAAATGGCAACCCACTCCAGTGTTCTTGCCTGGAGAGTCCCAGGGGTGGGGGAGCCTGGTGGGCTGCCGTCTATGGGGTCGCACAGAGTCGGGCACAACTGAAGTGACTTAGCAGATATATATATATATATATATTCGACTGCATTTAAATATGCATTCAGCTACTCAAAATGTGAGGATGGGAAAAAGAGGAAGAAGGAAAAATAATCAAAGAGGGAGATTACAAGCTTCTTCTGTATGTTCACACCCTAGAGTGTGAGACAAAGAATGAAATCTCTTGTCCCTTCAGACTCAGGTCTCAAATGCCTCTCCAACCATGATGATACAGCTATGCTGACTTGGACTTTAGAGTTTACAGATAACTATTTCACGTACAATGTGGTCTCTGAATGCAAGCTAATTACTACACCCAGCGCTGGGCCAAAGAATCAGCAATCCGTTTTCTGCTCCATCATGACAGCCTTCAATGGGCGGCCTTTTGAATCATTTTTAAGATTAGTTTTGACTCCATTCGATCATGTTAAGCCCTAATTTTGGAACCTAACCTTCCAGTAATGTCACTCTGTCACTGATGGTCACTGCAGAAATGGAGCTTTACGTCTAGAATCAAATAAATTGGGTTTACAGTGTGGCTTCACCATCTACCAGTCCTGGGCAAGATTTTGCCCCATTCTCCTACCTGTAAAATGTGAAAAAACAGCACATATTCCACATGTATTTTTATAAGAATTTACTGAGATAGTGGGTGGAGGACATTTAGCTAAGCTAAAATGTGCAATAGCTATTAGCTGCTGCTGCTGCTGCTGCTGCATCACTTCAGTCGTGTCCGACTCTGTGCGACCCCATAGACGGCAGCCCACCAGGCTCCCCCGTCCCTGGGATTCTCTAGACAAGAACACTGGAGTGGGTTGCCATTTTCTTCTCCAGTGCATGAAAGTGAAAAGGGAAAGTGAAGTCGCTCAGTCGTGTCCGACTCCTAGCGACCCCATGGACTGCAGCCTACAAGGCTCCTCCATCCATGGGATTTTCCAGGCAAGAGGACTGGAGTGGGGTGCCATTACCTTCTCCTGTTAGCTGCTATTATCTTTCTAAACATGATTTCTCTTTCTAAAGCAAAGTCTTGGATAAATTCATTACTTAAACTTGAAATACTATTTTTCTTCCAAGTTAGGTAATGTTTAATATTATAAATGTCAAATAAATTGGTCTATGATTAATATTATACGAGTATATATTTTCTGTGAAAGAAAACATTATCATCCTTGTTTATACATTTTGTAATACATCAATTTTGGTATGCATAGTTGATTTTTCCATCTTTAGTATTTTCTTCTATGGCTTTTGAGAGATTCTTCAGTTTGTTTGTAACAGTAAGAAAAATATTTAACATAAATCTACTCAACATATGAACACTGAAAATACATTTGTAAGTATTAATGTTAACAAAAAATGGGATAAAATATTCTTATAGTTAGAGCTCTTTTCAAGATGGATTTTTTTTTCTGGGAAAAACAACTTGAGTGTCTCACTGATAAATGGACCATGCAGTGGCTTCCCACTTTCCCGTATAGCATTGGTTCATTCATTCCTAGGCATCGTGGACATAATCTATGCAACAGCTGCTCTGGGAAAACCCATACCTATGAGCCTTCGCTGGGGTGGAAGCTGGACAGCTGTCTGGTCTGCAAATCTGCATAGAATCATGTGTTCCTGAAAGAAAAAGCAATAGAATGTGGCTTTTAAAAAAATCTTCTTTAAAGTTAAAAAAAAAATTCACTTATTTTTCTGGAACTCTACATCGCTTAATTAAATAAAGTGCTGCACAGATCGCATTTTCAGAAAACAGCACTCAATAATTTTTCTCCCTTTAAGTAGAGTGGTCTTCAGATGTAGTTCTTAAGAACAGATGCATGGAAGGTCCTCAGGGCTCTTTAACCTGCTGCTTTTAGCCAAAATATGGTTACAATTTGTGGTTATAGTGTGTTAAACTCAAAGACCTAAAAGTCACTTATATTTCCCTTTTAATAAAATTTGAGTCTCAGGAACATGGCTCCAGGAAGACATTCTAAGTGGCTTTTCCTCCACTACAAGAAGGAAAGGAAGTACTCGAGAAGATCATGGCTATGGCCTCTGCAGTTCTCCCACGTCCCGGCACAGTGCTGTACCCTTCTGTCCAGTCAGTCCCTTCAGAGGAAAGGAGGCTGGCTCACCCTCCTCTCACTCACTCCAGAGGCTGCAGGAAGTGCATCTATTTAGATGCACATAGATGTGCTTAGCACCTCCCAGGCGGCACTAGTGGTAAAGAACCCGCCTGCCAACGCGGAAGACATGAGATGCTGGTTTGATCCCTGGAGGAGGATAGATCCCCTGGAGGAAGGCGTGGCAACCCACTCAGGCACGCAGATGCACTGTACATAGACTGTAAAGGGGACTGGAAAGAACGGAAGGGACATTATTGCTTCTGCTTCACAATTTTAGGAAAGATTACCTTACTGAAGAACAAGGCTTTAAAGGGACAGAGAGGGGAAGGGTCTGCCCTGCACTCTTAAATCTGCAACTACACAAAGGTGAGTGATTAGGAGCTAAGATAACTGCAGTGTTCCCATGACAACTGTTCATTCTGAGCAGCTGTGGTTTCCAAGTGTGTAAATGATCTTACCTGACAGTTTAGCAAACTCGCTACACTCAGATCTATCATTTGTCTCCTTGGGTTTTTGGACATTCAATTTGAGGACTCATTTTTTTCTAAAGGGTTATTCTGATTAACTTATTAAATACGTTTTTGTGAGATGCTGTTTCTTTTTGAAGGGTTACTTTTGTCTCAACTTTTACACATTAAAAAACAAAAACACTTTAATGCTCACTATAAAATTTAGTGGTAATGGGTGGTGGTTTAGTCGCTAAGTCGTGTCTGACTCTTGTGACCCCATGGAGTGTAACCCATCAGGCTTCTCTGTCCAGGGCATTTTCCAGGCAAGAATACTGGAGTGGGTTGCCATTTCCTTCTACAGGGGATCTTCCCGACCCAGGAATTGAACCCGGGTCTCCTGCATTGCAGGCAGATTCTTTACCAACTGAACCATGAGGGAAGCCTGATACTAATAAAATGATTCAAATGAATAACTTTTATTAAGGTCCTGCGAACTGGCAAAAACAAAGGGGAAGAAGAAAAGCTTATAACTCTATAATTGGAAGAAAAGTCAATGCAAAGCCTGCCCTTTGTCCACATGTTTATAAATTAAGATTCACTTTAAGTAAAGATGATGTTGCAACAATCAGAACCTCATATGAGGTTCGTTTCCCTTGTCCTGATAAGTCTCACCATATTTTATTGGAATTACCTGTGTATGTGTTCTTCCCAGTAGAAGTAAAATTCTGAAAGGGGAAGGCATATAGGAGGTACTCAGTAAGGGTTTGCTGGTTAAATTGGACTGTGGAGAAAAACACTTCCAAAGTGACTCTCAAGATAATAGGGCACTAAGTCCATTTGGTTCTGCCTGCCACCCACCTGCCATGGTTAAGAAATACTGAGATATCATCTTGCAGCAGCATGCAAGAGGTTTAAAACTTCATAGTACATTCACACTTAAAAGATACTCAAAGGGCAGGTGGGGTGGCCAAGCAGATTTGGGGTGTGGGAGGAAGAGGAAATAAACAGAACTGGGGTACCAGGGAGTTTTATGTTCTCTGAAGTGCCTGGGTGCCCTGTGCCTTCTGACTCCAGAAATGTTAGATTTCTTTTCCCAGACAATGAGGCTGTGGCACCCTAGGTTTTTCACTTAGCATCCTAGAGGAGGGATTCAAGCAAGGCTCTAGTGTTTGTTCTTTGTTTATTTTTCAGTTCATTTTTTATTTTAAGGCCTTTGGCAAAAAAGATGAGGTGTTTTAAATATTATGAAAATAAAGTCCCTGAGGTCCTGATGTTTCCCAAAAAACCTATAGTTCTCTAGAATATGAAGATTTTAAACCCAGTAAGCAAAGATGAAATAATTCTGGTTCTGGATGAATGCGTGAACACTCAAGTTCCGTACTTGGACGGGTGGGGGTGGGAGAGCTGGGGAAGGGGGAGAGGTGAAGGCAGGCAGGAGACAGAACTAGAGACGGGTGTTTAAGAGTTGCAAAGTAGAGGTGAGGGAGACATAGAGGCCAAGGTGGAAGAAATGAGCATTTTTAGGTTACTTTATCTCACAGTTTCTCTGTTGGAAGGGGAAGAAGGTAAAATTCCTAGAAAGCAGGGGCTGGTATATAAAATGAGACTGAGATTGCATATTTTTAGTGAGTCTGTGCAAGAAGTGGAATTAACCAAACTAAGAATACAGACTAATTTATTAGCTTTTAATGGGATTATTTGTATATTTCTCTCAAAATCACCATTTCTTAGATTGTATTACATCAACATCACTGATCAATTAATTAGTTCATAGTGATGGTCAGAAAGCTGCAAACTGTTTTGCTCAGACTGGTGACTCAAAACTGTGCAATGTTCTGACTCTTGCTGGAAGACAGTTCTCTGTGGGTCTCTTGTGTTTCTTTACATCTTATGAGAAGAGGCACTGTCTTTGTTCCAGACCAGGAACTGGCAAACTATGTCTGGCCCATTGGCCAAACTCAGTCTATGAACTGTTTTTGTATGGCTTGCAAATTAAGAAGGGTTTTTACACTTTCAAAGAGTTGTATACCAGTAACAACAATGACAAGGAGGATGTAGAATATGTGGGAGATTTGCAAGTGCCCAGCAAAGCCTAAAGTATTTACTACCTTTTACAGAAAAAATGTGCCTCTGTTCAAGATACTCCTTTCAAAGTGAACAGTCCTGGAAACTATACAGACTTGGAAATTCCCCTCTCTCCCTCTGCAGAAAAGGGGAGGCATGCTTACTTAAAGATTACATCTTAAAACATTCGGGTTTCCTAGCTCAGGTTTCCTCCTTATAATGCAATTCACTGTACATGTAGGTGTCACCTGGCCCTTTCTGTGCCGCCCTGTGGGAACGGGGGCTCAGGGAGTCACTGTGAAACTGATGACAGTCCAGCTACTCCTACTGCTCTGAGCAATACTGCCCTTTGCCTCTGACTCAGGGGTTTCCTATCTTCTGCTAGCATCCATGAAAACTGTGCCAGGCCAACTTGTTAGCCTGTGAGTAGGGTCAACTCTCAGACTTTTTGCAAATCTTGTCAGCTACTTGAAGATTAATCTTGACTGACCAAAAAGAAAAAAAAATCTGTGTTAGATGCTCATGAGTGATTCAAGTGTAAGTAGATTATATACTCCATTAGAAATTTGAGATAGAAAATATAAAGAAGGGATAAAAAGTATATGAGCAAAACATCTAGATCTTTTAAAAGTTTCCTGGTATGATAGTGTTCAGTTTAGTTCAGTTCAGTCGCTCAGTCGTGTCCAACTCTTTGCGACTCCATGTATGATAGTGTGTACGACCCAGCGATCCCACTGCTGGGCTGACACACTGAGGAAACCAGAATCGAAAGAGACACGTGTATCCCAGTGTTCATCGCAGTACTGTTTACAATAGCCAGGACATGGAAGCAACCTAGATGTCCATCAGCAGACCAATGGATAAGAAAGCTGTGGTACATATACACAATGGAATATTACTCAGCTATTAAAAAGAATGCGTTTGAATCAGTTCTAATAAGGTGGATGAAACTGGAGCCTATTACACAGAATGAAGTAAGTCAGAAAGAAAAAACACCAATATAGTATATTAATGTATATATATGGAATTTAGGAAGATGGTAATGATGACCCTTTATGCGAGACAACAAAAGAGACACAGATGTAAAGAACAGACTTTTGGACTCTGTGGGAGAAGGCGAGGGTGGGATGATTTGAGAGAATAGCATTGAAACATATATATTATTATATGTGAAATAGATTGCCAGTCCAGGTTCAATGCATGAGACAGGGTGCTCAGGGCTGGTGCACTGGGATGACCCTGAGGGATGGGCTGGGGAGGGAGGTGGGAGGGAGGATCAGGATGGGGAACACATGTACACCCATGGCTGAGTCATGTGAATGTATGGCAAATACACAATACTGTAATTAGCCTCCAATTAAAAAAAAAAAAAGTTACCTTGTATGATAATGTTTTCTTGAATAGTTCACTGAAATAGAAAAGAAAAATGAATTACTTAAATACCAAAGATTAAAGAGTGGAAATAGTCTTGGAGAAATTAAACTATAAACAAAAATATGTATTTTATCTGAAGGGTATCATGCTATCCTGAACTAAAAACAATGCCAGTTTGAAGTATCTTCATAAAATGACAAAAGCACATTATCTGTATGTGATTCATTTGAAAGAATTTCTTTCAAAGATTGTTTAGAGTATTAGAGAAGCACAATCACTATTTTCTCTTCCTTGCATGGGTGCACACAGATTCAGGCATGTTAAAAATGTAGGTTTTATTGTTATTCAGCATAGGGGCTGTCCCGAGTTGTCTGGTACCTGGCCCTAAGGTGATTAGGGCAAGGGGACAGTGGGGCCTGGGAGTAGTTCCCCTAATGACAAAGTGGGCAAGTGTCAGTAAGTCCACAGAGAAGTGGAAAAGTTGACAGACACTAAACTGAGACATTAAAATCAGTTAAGTGAGATTGTAGACTGAACAACTCAAAGGAACATATTTAATCTATCCTATATTTAACAGGATATTTAATATCCTATATCAACATTCAGAAAATGAAGATCATGGCATCCGGTCCCACCACTTCATGGGAAATAGATGGGGGAACAGTGGAAACAGTGTCAGACTTTATTTTTCTGGGCTCCAAAATCACTACAGATGGTGACTGCAGCCATGAAATTAAAAGACGCTTACTCCTTGGAAGGAAAGTTATGACCAACCTAGATAGCATATTCAAAAGCAGAGACATTACTTTGCCAACAAAGGTCCGTCTAGTCAAGGCTATGGTTTTTCCTGTGGTCATGT
>NW_011494835.1:1443390-1454308 GCF_000754665.1 Bison bison bison
CGATGGACGTGAGTCTGAGTGAACTCCGGGAGTTGGTGATGGACAGGGAGGCCTGGCGTGCTGCAGTTCATGGGGTCGCAAAGAGTCGGACACAACTGAGCGACTGATCTGATCTGATATTTAACAGGCCTAATATGATCAGCTGGATTCTCAATAACCATAAATCAAATGAAATGTCATAAACACCAAGAATGGCCCTCCACTAGGGGGAGTGCAGGGCTTTCCAGATGGCTCAGTGGTTAAGAACCCGCCTACAATGCAGGAGACATGGGTTTGATGCCTGGGTGGGGAAAATTCCCTAGAGGAGGAAATGGCAACCCGCTCCAGTAATCTTGCCTGGAAAATTCCATGGACAGGGGAGCCTCGCGGGCTACAGTCCATGGGGTCACAAAGAGTCGGATGTAACTGAGCGTGAGCGCAGGTTGACTTAAAGTGACGACAATGCAAATGTCTCCCTTTTCTGTGTGAGGTAAGGAGGACAGTAAATATGGCCATTGAGCTTGCAGGTTAATCATCACGAGCCTCGGGAAGAATTTAAACTATTGCTGTAGTTAGCAACAGCTCGTGTTTACTGAGTACTTACTCTGTGCCACTTCTAAGTGATTTACGTGTATATCATTCAATTCTCATAAAAACCCTGAGGTAGATGTTATTATAATCTCCCTTTTGTAGATGAGGAAATGTAGGCAAAAAGAGTGAATTTAAGTGAATTGCCTGAGGTGGGACAATGTACAAAAGAAGGAGGAGCCAATATCAGCAGCGGGACAGAAAACTTTCAGCACTTGACCACTGCCCTCTATTGCCTCTCATGGGTGATGATTTTCTCCGAGTACAGAGGAGTGCTGACTGCCAGTCAGATCTGCTCTTTCTCGACAGATGTGTTCTAAACTTTGGCAAGAGCTGGATCCAGGAGTAGATATGGAGGGGCAGACATGGAGGAGAGCCTCTCTTCCTTATGCAGCTTATAAACAATGCTTGCCATTGTGGAAAAAGGAAATGACCTGGAGCCTGAGATCTCATTGCAACTTTATATCAAAAGAGTTTTGTGTATTAACACCCATATTGATACCTTGTGGCAGAACACAAGATTTCACCTTTTGGGAAAATTGACCTTGGAGGTGTTCTGAATGAAACCGTAACAGCAAGGGCACGTGACAAAGGAGGCCCGTGTTTTGAGGCAGTGTTCGATCACCATGTCTGTCGCCACTCCACACGCGTGCAATGCCACCTGGAAAGTAAGACCAGACCTCAGCACTACGTTCTTTTTAACTAACAGTGCTACTTTGTGCCATTAGAAAAAAAACAACAAAACTGTAAGGATTGTTCCTGAAGAGGTTTCCAGTTACCAGAAAGTTATTTCAGAGTAGTTTAAATAGTTCTCATTTGGACATGCCAAAGGACTAATTAGGTATTTGTATTAATTAAGAAAATTAAGCAAGAGGTTTAAAGATTACAAATGGAACATTTATAACGGAGCATAAGATTCATCCAATGGAAAAGCTGATGTCATGTTAAACATGGAAGATTCAATATGTATGCAAGTCTAAACTAATGCTCTTACTGATTGAAACTTTAGTTCAGCTGTGGCATCCTGGCAAGAACTCTACTTGGAAATCAGAATTTCTAGTTCAGAACTCTAAATGGCTTGGTGATCCTGGGCTGCTTGAAATTGAAAATCTTTGGGCTTCAGTTTCCTCCACCACAAACTATGGTTAATAATACTGACACACCACAATGCTGTTGCAACACTAAACAGAAGTGTATTTGAAAACACTTTTTCAAATGCCGTCTGAATATATTCTCATCAGTGTTGTATAAAACTGATCAAATCATATTTATGGAGCTCCTTTTTATATTCATAGAATTACAATTCTTAACACTGAATGATGATTTGTGTGAAATATTCTTAAAGAGTTTATTTAAAAAGGAAAAACATTGTGGACTGAAGTCATGATTAGTGCATCAATAATTCATGAAAAGAAAAATAAAATGATTTTAAAATGTTTTTAGAATAAATGCCTTAAATGTATCTATACTGTACCATTATCTAAAGTAGACCATTTTGAAAATTATTAGGCTAAATAAGGAAAATTAGGACTCCAAAAGGAAATTAGATGTAGGGATCCTGAAAGATGAAGCATTTTGTCAGAAAAATGCTCAGATCTCATTCTGAACAGAGGCAAGTTGTACTGGATTATAATTGTCCTTTCTAGACACAAATCTTTCAACTTCAGGGTAGGGAGAGGGCTGAAGGGCTTTTAGGGTGAAGACAAGGAGGTTTTCTGGAAATTTCTGGATATTAAGTAGTGTAAGTCAGATTCCCCTTTTGAACTGGCAGACCAAAGACAAAGCTGTATTGAGAAGAGGAAAGCAGGCTCTCTGCTCTCAGCCCTGCTTCTGAATTCTCCCCTCCTTGCAGGCTTCCCTCAACTCCACAGAGGTCAACTATCTCCGTGGTTGCTGTCAATCCACCGTTCCCGCCTCACTCGCGAATATCACCCAGGCAGGCTGCTGTCCAGTGAAGGGAGCAGCAACTAATGGATCGAAAAGAACCTGGATTTTTTCATCTGCCCACTTTTTTTAAATATCAGTTTTGCAGGGTGAAATTCAGGCTAGTTCTTATTCGCATTGGGTGGCTGGAGAAAACCTCATAGTAAAAATTATAGATGCACCTTCCCCTGGAGGGAGAGAGAAGAGACCAATACTCACCCCGTGCCCTTTATGTGTTGGCAACTATGCTGGGTGATGGCACACACATCCTCCTATGCTCACAACAGCCCTGAAAGATTTTATTATCTCTATCCGAGAAGTGAGGAAACTCAAGCTTGGGGCAATTCAGTATATACTCTCAACAAAGCAGCTCCTGAAGGGCAGGATCCTGACCCCCAGCCTGACCCATGTAGTTCAAGGGTCAACTGTACTATGCTTATTCCTATATTGGTGGGGGGAGAATGTATATCGCGTGAATACCCTGGACAAAGGAATGATTCATGTCCTGGGCTGGTTGGAGGACAGTGTATAATTTCAAATTTAGGAATTGGGTGGTTTTTTTTTTTTTGGAATTTTCCATTTAATATTTCAGACCATAACTGACCACAGGTAACTGAAACCAAGGAAAGCAAAATTACAAAGATGGGGGTTGGGGGAATACTGTACATTCCTTCTCATTTTCTTTATCTCACTGGTCCTACTATCCTCTGGAATTACACCACCATAGGGAACTAGCATGTATTCAGTGTCTGCAAGATGTAAAAATCTTTACATAGATTTTTTTCTTGTTTTAATTGCTTGATTCTTTTCTTTTTAAAACTAATACTTTTAAATAGCTCTTACTATGTCTCTTGCAACATCATGACAAGGTCACCTAGACAGCAAGCATTCCAGATGAACTCTGAATCCAGGTCTGAAGCTCACAGGCTTTCTACTACATCATGCTATGCCTTCCCTGACCAACTTATTTGGAGCTGGAAGGAACCCTTAGAGACCATCTGTTTCAATGAAGAATTTCTGGGTGTCACGCTTAGGTTCACCACCGATTTAAGAGAAGAAGGAATGGAACATGTTCTAGTTACACATAAAGGAGTGACAAGGGAAGGAAGAGACAAAGAGAAATACATCTAATTTTTTTTTTCTTAAACCATTACTATTTACAGAAACTGGTATGAAATCTAATTTCTAAGTACATTTTAAACATATGACCAGAGAGTTTGTAATATAATATATAAAGGATGAATAGATTTATTAGTATATACACTGGATAGATCTGACAACTGTAGAAAGAGCATAAAACATAAACTATGAGTATCTAATAAAGGTTACTGTGCTGGGGGAAAACACCATACTTAATCAACAACTAGTGGAGAACAGAGCAAACAAGTGCTTCACTGATTCCCAAAATTCAGTATTGTGGTTCTCTGTAAATACACTGAATTCTAACAAAAGATAAAAGTTGAATTGTAAAAGTATCCATTGGCCTAGGTAATGCACATTCCAAAGTATATGTAAATATTATTGATCCAAATAAATGCTGAAGAATTCAGAGACTATAAATTAAGGGCTTTCCCCTTACTTTTCCTTACTTCAATTAATCGATTTAATACATGTCCTAAAAATTCTAAGTATAACACATCCTATGATGTTAGCCAGTGAAATATAACTGAACAGCCAAGAAACTTCAAACCATGTATCTTTGCTATATTTGGTAGTAAATAAAAGAAATTAATCATCACTCACTCTCAGAATGTCTTTCAACTGGCAGCTTCTAAAAAACAAGGCAAGATTCTAGGCAAAGCTGATTGATTCTTCTCTAAGAAAATATATGTTGATAAAGACACATATATTCTAAAAGAATATATGTTGGTAAAGACAGTAAGCCTATGCCTTATTCATACCCCCAAAACTAAGCTTGTGCTAGATTTATGATTTTACTAGGCATCCTATCCTTGGGGTTGTTTTTCTTTGCTTTTTTTTTTTTTTTTGAGATTAATTTAACATTTAATAGTCTTTTCTTAGTCCAAACCACAGATATAGATGTTGTATTCCCCATTTTACAAAAAGACCAAGTGGCTAATCCAAGGTCATAAATGACGAAGACAAGATTTAATCTCAATCTCTCTGACACCATTATTCTAATTCTCTATGTTCCTTGTCTACTTCTTTCTTTAGATGTGAGGAGCAAACAGGAAGTCACTCCAATCCCAGCTCTCACATTAACTTGCTACATTCCTCTTCCCCAAGTGCAGCCTCAACTTTTGTATCTACAAAAGGAGAAAGCTAAACTGAATCATCTCTAAATTTGCCTCAACCCAATCATGCTCTGAGCCACTGCTTCTCAAAGAAGGATTCTTAACCAGATATCTTAGACAGAAGCAAGCTTGGTCTCAACTGATCTCCTGTTCTCCCTCTTTAAAAACTTTCACGTAATATATTATAGGCAATTGGCTTTAAAATTTAAATAACGCTAAGGAGGGAATGACAAAAACAGTTCCTTGTTCTGTACACACTTCACTCAAAGAGAAAATCTGGTGAACAGATAATGCTTTTCAACTCATTGGTTTTCTTTCCTGAAATCCATCTCTGTTTTTCTATACAATAAATGTATATTGCTTCTTTCAAATCAAAACTATAGTGAGGTATCACCTTACTCCAGTCAGAATAGCCATTGTCAAAAAGTCTACAAATAATAAATGCTGGAGAGGGTGTGGATAAAAAGGAACCCTCCTACACAGTTAGTAGGAAAATAAATTGGTGAAGACACTATGGAGAACAGTATGGGGGTTCCTTATAAAACTTAAAATAGAGTTACCATATGATCCAGCACTCCCACTCCTGGGAATATATCCACAGAAAACCATAATTTGAAGAGATACTTGCAGCTCAATTTTCACTGCAGTACTATTTATAATAGCCAAGACATGGAAGCAACTTAAGTGTCCATCAACAGATGCTGCTGCTGCTAAGTCGCTTCAGCCGTGTCCGACTCTGTGTGACCCCATAGATGGCAGCCCCCCAGGCTCCGCCGTCCCTGGGATTCTCCAGGCAAGAACACTGGAGTGGGATGGACAACAAAGATGTGAGATAGGGACTTCCCTGGTGGTCCCGTGGCTAAGACCCCAGTTCCCAATGTAGAGGGCCAGATTCAATCCCTGGTCAGGGAACTAGATCCCACACGCTGCTACTAAGTTCACATGCTGCAACTGAAAGATCCCAGATGCTGCAATGAAGATCAGAGATTTCAAGGGCTGAAACTAAACAAAGACCCAGCACAGCCCAAAAAATAAACATGTTAAAAAAGAAAGAGCTGTCTGCCCTCACAGCTCTTTCTGCAGAGGTTCTGACACCTGAGGGCAATTCTGAAAAACAAAAAAAGAAGATGTAACATAGATATAATATATATATACACACACATTATACATATATATAACATATACATATAACATATAACATAGATATGTTATAATTTATTATATAGATTTAATATATTATATGATATATGTGATTAATATAATAAAATATTATATACTAATTATACATTATATATTAATATGTGTGTGTGTGTGTGTGTGTGTGTGTGTATATATATATAAATATATATATAAAACATATGGGCTTTCCCGGTAGCTCAGCTGGTAAAGAATCCACCTGCAATGTGGGAGACCTTGGTTTGATCCCTGGGTTGGGAAGATCTCTTGCAGAAGGGAAAGGCTACCCACTTCAGTATTCTGGCTTGGAGAATTCCATGGACTGTATAATCCAAGGGGTTGCAAAGAGTTGGACAGATTGAGCAACTTTCACACATACATATAACATATACATATAATATATAATTATATATGTTATATATATATGACCCCTGATGTGCTACAGTCCATGGGGTTGCAAAGAGCTGGACACACTTAGTGACTGAACAACAACAATGTTATATATAATATATACAGTGGAGTATATACATTGCTTAGCCTTTAAAAATGAGATAGCATTTGCAGCAACATGGATGGACCTACAGATTATCATGCTAAGTGGAGAAAGTCAGGCAGAGAAAGACAAATACATGATATTGCTTATACGTGGAATCTAAAAAATATATATATAAATGAATTATTTACAAAACAAAAATACCCACAAACAGAAAACAAACTTACAGTTATGAAGGGAAAAGGAGGGATAAATTAGAAGACTGAGATTAACAGATACACACTACTATATATAAAATAGGTAACCAACAAAGACCTACTGTATAGCACAGGGATCTTCACCCAACATTTTGTAATAATCTATAAGGGAAAAGAATCTGAAAAAGAATATGTGTGTATATATATATATTTACATAAATATATGTATATCTGAATCACTGTGCTATATGCCTGAAACTAACATGACATTGTAAATCAACTATACTGCAATTAAAAAACGTACACTGCTCTTTCGATTTGTAAATATTAGACACCATCTATTGATTTTCTGTTTCAGGAGATAAAGTGGGGTGTTTTTTTTTGCATAATTTATATGCCCTTTCCCTTTGGTCATCCTCTTAATATTACCTCTAAATTTTAGTTAAGTGTTCATGCAGTGTCTTTTATTAATATTTCTTTGTATATTAACCATATGTATAGTTCACTGCTGAGCTAACTATGCTGTAAAATTTTTTCTTCTTAACATCCAAGACTTTCCCTGCACAAAAGTTCTGTAAAATGTTCTATGGTACAATTTTCCACTATGTGAAAATTGTCAAATAATTGGCCTGTTCCATTTTTCTTTCCTGAAGACATCTTTCCTGGGCCTTCTGACCTTTTACTAAAACCTGGATTCACAGCTTTCTAGGCCTAACACCTAGCTCTGTCTGGTCCTGTGACTTTCCTTTGCCATCAGACTAAGCAGTCCCTTCACCCACTCTTGTATTAGATACCACTTATTCCTTTTCACTTTCATGCACTGGAGAAGGAAATGGCAACCCACTCCAGTGTTCTTGTCTGGAGAATCCCAGGGTTAGTGGAGCCCGGTGGCTGCCGTCTATGGGGTCACACAGAGTCGGACACGACTGAAGTGACTTAGCAGCAGCAGCAGCATTCCCTTTTAGTACATCTTTCATCCAGCCAAAGACGGAGAAACCCTGTACAGTCACCAAAAACAAGACAGGGAGCTGACTGTGGCTCAGATCATGAATTCCTTATGGCCAAATTCATATTTAAATTGAAGAAAGTAGGGAAAAGCACTAGACCATTCAGTTCAGTTCAGTTCAGTCACTCAGTCATGTCTGACTCTTTGCGACCCCATGGACTACAGTACGCCAGGCCTCCCTGTCCATCACCAATTCCTAGAGTTTACTCAAACTCATGTCCATTGAGTAGTCTAGTGGTTTTCCCTATTTCTTCAATTTAAGTCTGAATTTGGCAATAAGGAGTTCATGCTCTGAGCCACAGTCAGGTCCTGGTCTTGTTTTTGCTGACTGTATAGAGCTTCTCCATCTTTGGCTGCAAAGAATATAATCAATCTGATTTTAGTATTGACCATCTGGTGATGTCCATGTGTAGACTCTTCTCTTGTGTTGTTGGAAAAGGGCTTTGCTATGATCAGTGTGTTCTCTTGGCAAAACTCTATTAGCCTTTGCTCCGCTTCATTCTGTACTCCAATGCCAAATTTGCCTGTTACTCCAGGTGTTTCTTGACTTCCTACTTTTGCATTCCAGTCCCCTATAATGAAAAGGACATCTTTTTTGGATGTTAGTTCTAGACCATTCAGGTATGACCTAAATCAAATCCCTTACAATTATACAGTGGAAGTGAAAAATAGATTCAAGGGATTAGATTTGATAGACAGAGTGCCTGAAGAACTATGGACTGAGGTTTATGACAATGTACAGGCGGCAGTGATCAAGGCCATCCCCAAGAAAAAGAAATGCAAAAAGGCAAAATAGTTGTCTCAGGAAGGCTTACAAAGAGCTGTAAAAAGAAGAGAGGTGAAAGGCAAAGGAGAAAAGATATTAACATTTGAATGCAGACTTCCAAAGAATAGCAAGGAGAGATAAGAAAGCCTTCCTCAGTGATCAATGCAAAAAATAGAGGAAACAATAGAATGGGACTAGAGATCTCTTCAAGAAAATTAGACATACCAAGGGAACATTTCATGCAAAGATGGGCTCAATAAAGGACAGAAGTGGTATGGACCTAACAGAAGCAGAAGGTATTAAGAAGAGGTGGGAAGAATACACAGAAGAACTATACAAAAAAGATCTTCATGACCCAGAGAATCATGATGGTGTGATCACTCACCTAGAGCCAGACGTCCTGGCATGTGAAGTCAAGTAGGCCTTAGGAAGCATCACCATGAACAAAGCTAGTGGAGGTGATGGAATTCCAGTTGAGCTATTTCAAATCCTAAAAGATGATGCTGTGAAAGTGCTGCACTCAATATGCCAGCAAATTTGGAAAACTTAGCAGTGGCCACGGGACTGGAAAAGGTGAGTTTTCATTCTAATTCCAAGAAAGACAATGCCAAAGAATGCTCAAACTACCATACACCTGCACTCATCTCACACACTAGTAAAGTAATGCTCAAAATTCTCCAAGCCAGGCTTCAACAGTACATGAACCATGAACTTCCAGATGTTCAAGCTGGATTTAGAAAAGGCAGAGGAATCAGAGATCAAATTGCCAACATCCTCTGGATCATGGAAAAAGCAAGAGAGTTCCAGAAAAACATCTACTTCTGCTTTATTGACTATGCCAAAGCCTTTGACTGTATGGATCACAACAAACTGTGGAAAAGTCTTAAAGAGATGGGAATACCAGACCACCTTACCTGCCTCCTGAGAAACCTGTATGCAGGTCAAGAAGCAACAGTTAGAACCAGACATGGAACAACGGATTGGTTCCAAATAGGAAAAGGAGTACGTCAAGGCTGTTTATTGTTACCCTGCTTATTTAACTTATATGCAGAGTACATTATGAGAAATGCCAGACAGCATGAAGCACAATTTGGAATCAAGATTGCCAGGAGAAATATCAATAACCTCAGATATGCAGATGACACCACCCTTATGGCAGAAAGCGAAGAAGAACTAAAGAATCTCTTGGTGAAAGTGAAAGAAGAGAGTTTAAGTTTAATCAGCAGTTTAATTTGGCTTAAAACTCAACATTCAGAAAACTAAGATCATGGCATCTGGTCCCATGACTTCTTGGCAAATAGATGGGGAAACAGTGGAAACACTGACAGACTTTTTGAGTGGGGGGGGGGGGCTCCAAAATCACTGCAGATGGTGACTGCAGCCATGAAATTGAAAGACACTTACTCCTTGGAAGAAAAGTTATAACCAACCTAGATAGCATATTAAAAAGCAGAGACATTACTTTGCTGACAAAGGTCCGTCTAGTCTAAGCTATAGTTTTTCCTGTAGTCATGTATGGGTGTGAGAATTGGACTATAAAAAAGCTGAGTGCCGAAGAATTGATGCTTTTGAACTGTAGTGTTGGAGAAGACTCTTGAGAGTCTTTTGGACACCAAAGAGATCCAACCAGTCCATCCTAGAGGAAATCAGTTCTGAATATTCATTGGAAGGACTTTTGCTGAAGCTGAACCTCCAATACTTTGACCACAAGATGCAGAGAACTGACTCATTGGAAAAGACCCTGATGCTGGCAAAGATTGAAGGCAGGAGGAGAAGGGGACGACAGAGGATGAGATGGTTGGATGGTATCACCGACTCAATGTACATGAGTTTGAGTAAACTCTGGGAGTTGGTGATGGACAGGGAGGCCTGGCATGCTGTAGTCCATGGGGTCACAAAGAGTCAGACACAAGTAAGTGACTGAACTGATTCCTTTTTATTATTATTTATTTATTTTTTTTTAGGATATGATAAGTCCAACTTTTTTTTTTTTTAATTTAATTTTATTTTTTAACTTTACAATATTGTATTGGTTTTGCCATATATCGAAATGAATCTGCCACAGGTATACATGTGTTCCCCATCCTGAACACTCCTCCCTCCTCCCTCCCCATACCATCCCTCTGGGTCGTCCCAGTGCACCAGACCCAAGCATCCAGCATCGTGCATCAAACCTGGACCGGTGACTCATTTCATATATGATATTATACATATTTCAATGCCATTCTCCCAAATCATCCCACCCTTTCCCTCTCCCACAGAGTCCAAAAGACTGTTCTATACATAAGTGTCTCTTTTGCTGTCTCGTATACATGGTTATTGTTACCATCTTTCTAAATTCCTTATATATGCGTTATTATACTGTATTGGTGTTTTTCTTTCTGGCTTACTTCACTCTGTATAATAGGCTCCAGTTTCATCCACCTCATTAGAACTGATTTCAAATGTATTCTTTTTAATGGCTGAGTAATACTCCATTGTGTATATGTACCATAGCTTTCTTATCCATTCATCTGCTGATGGACATCTAGGTTG
>NW_011494835.1:1454408-1471067 GCF_000754665.1 Bison bison bison
ATGATGTGCAGAAGCTTTTAAGTTTAATTAGGTCCCATTTGTTTATTTTTGCTTTTATTTCCAATATTCTGGGAGTGGGTCATAGAGGATTCTGCTGTGATATATGTCGGAGAGTGTTTTGCCTATGTTCTCCTCTAGGAGTTTTATAGTTTCTGGTCTTACGTTTAGATCTTTAATCCATTTTGAGTTTATTTTTGTGTATGGTGTTAGAAAGTGCTCTAGTTTCATTCTTTTACAAGTGGTTGACCAGTTTTCCCAGCACCACTTGTTAAAGAAATTGTCTTTAATCCATTGTACATTCTTGCCTCCTTTGTCAAAGATAAGGTGTCCATATGTGCATGGATTTGTCTCTGGGCTTTCTATTTTGTTCCATCGATCTATAGTTCTGTCTTTGTGCCAGTACCATACTGTCTTGATGACTGTGGCTTTGTAGTAGAGCCTGAAGTCAGGTAGGTTGATTCCTCTAGTTCCATTCTTCTTTCTCAAGATAGCTTTGGCTATTCGAGGTTATTTGTAATTCCATAGAAATTGTGAAATTATTTGTTCTAGCTCTGTGAAGAATACCATTGGTAGCTTGATAGGGATTGCATTGAATCTATAAATTGCTTTGAGTAGTATACTGATTTTCACTATATTGATTCTTCCAATCCATGAACATGGTATATTTCTCCATCTATTAGTGTCCTCTTTGATTTCTTTCACCACTGTTTTATAGTTTTCTATATATAGGTCTTTAGTTTCTTTAGGTAGATATATTCCTAAATATTTTATTCTTTCCTTTGCAATGGTGAATGGAATTGTTTCCTTAATTTCTCTTTCTATTTTCTCATTATTAGTGTATAGGAATGCAAGGGATTTCTGTGTGTTGATTTTATATCCTGCAACTTTACTATAATCATTGATGAGTTCTAGTAATTTTCTGGTGGAGTCCTTAGAGTTTTCTATGTAGAGGATCATGTCATCTGCAAACAGGGAGAGTTTTACTTCTTCTTTTCCAATTTGGATTCCTTTTATTTCTTTTTCTGCTCTGATGCTGTGGCCAAAACTTCCACAACTATGTTGAATAGTAATGGTGAAAGTGGGCACCCTTGTCTTGTTCCTGACTTTAGGGGAAATGCTTTCAATTTTTCACCATTGAGGATAATATTTGCTGTGGGTTTATCATATATAGCTTTTATTATGTTGAGGTATGTTCCTTCTATTCCTGCTTTCTGGAGAGTTTTTATCATAAATGGATGTTGAATTTTGTCAAAGGCTTTCTCTGCATCTATTGAGATAATCATATGGTTTTTATTTTTCAATTTGTTAATGTGGTGTATTACATTGATTGATTTGTGGATATTGAAGAATCCTTGCATCCCTGGGATAAAGCCCAACTTGGTCACGGTGTATGATCTTTTTAATGTGTTGTTGGATTCTGATTGCTAGAATTTTGTTAAGGATTTTTGCATCTATGTTCATCAGTGATATTGGCCTGTAGTTTTCTTTTTTTGTGGGATCTTTGTCAGGTTTTGGTATTAGGGTGATGGTGGCCTCATAGAATGAGTTTGGAAGTTTACTTTCCTCTGCAATTTTCTGGAAGAGTTTGAGTAGGATAGGTGTTAGCTATTCTCTAAATTTTTGGTAGAATTCAGCTGTGAAGCCGTCTGGACCTGGGCTTTTGTTTGCTGGAAGATTTTTGATTACAGTTTCAATTTCTGTGCTTGTGATGGGTCTGTTAAGATTTTCTATTTCTTCCTGGTCCAGTTTTGGAAAGTTGTACTTTTCTAAGAATTTGTCCATTTCTTCCATGTTGTCCATTTTATTAGCATATAATTGCTGATAGTAGTCTCTTATGATCCTTTGTATTTCTGTGTTGTCTTATTTTGGTGAAACACATCTTCTACATAGTTTCCTGATGTACATTTTCTTGAGATCTTGACATTTTCTTTATTTCTTGCATACATGATTGTTGATTGGTCAGGCATAACATTTTAGGTTGGAAAGTGTCTTTTAGAATTTTGAAGGCATTGCTTCAGTGTCTTCTAGCTTTCCATGTGGCTATTAAGAAGTGTGATGGCATTTTGATTTCAAATTTTCTGTTTGTGACCTATTTGTTTTTTCTCTTTGGAAACTGTCAGGAACTTCTTTTTATCACAACAGTCTTCCCCTCCCCCCGCCCCCCAACAATGTGCCTTGCTTTTGGTCATTTATTTAAGTGGGCTTTTTCAGATAAGAGAAACATATTTTTCATTACTTACACATTTTCTTATGTTAATTCTTTGATATTTTTCTCTCCATCATTTTATCTGTTTTCTATATCTGGTTCTCCTATTATTGACGTATTGGATTCATAGACTAAATCTCTATTGGAAAAAAATGCTTCTTTCAGTCCCTATCATTTTTTTGTCCTGTTTTTTCAAATGATGTCCTATACTTCATGCTTTAGATTTTCCACTTGCTTTTTATTTGAGCTAGCATGTTTTATTCTTTCTTGTTCTCTGATGGTTCACTTCTTTTTCATTTTACCTTTGTTTCATTCATGCAGTATCTTCTCTGAGCTCTCCTTGAATAAAAAGGAGACGCTTTGTCATGGTTTTTGCTTTGATCTCCTCTATTTTGGAAGTTTTCCACACTTGATATTCCTCAGTTGCCTGTTCATACAAGAGTGAATCTCTAAAAAGTTGATGGAGGTTTGAGTGAAAGGCTTGAAGGTAAACTTCCTTAGTGACTGTGTAATCAGGTGGTCAGCTGTTTTTTTCTTTTTTTTTTTTTTTAATTATAGCTATAGTATTTTCTCTGGGGATTGTTCTGATTCTGTAGAGGAGGCTCTTTTAACCTCTTTGATTAAGGAGATGATTCTAGCTTCTGAAGGAATCCTGGAATTACGAGTAAGTGGCAACTCTGAGACTTTAGCACAAGTTAAATTCAATTTTAAAATGCATTCTCTTAACCAATATGTTTCCTCGGAGTAGGAAATGGCAACTCACTCCAGTATTCTTGCCTGGAAAATTCTTGCCTGGACAGAGAAGCCTGGTGGGCTACAGTCCATGGGGCTGCAAAGAGTTGGGCACGATGAGTGAGCATGGATGCACAGAACAATTATGTTAATAAAAATTTCTCTGTTTACCATTATAACTAACATTTCATGTCATTAACAAATCATTACAAATATCATGTTAATGAAAAGTTTCAAAGCTCCTATATGATGTGGGCTCCTCACAGAAGTCTTACAGTCAATGAGTAATATTTTTAAAATCCTTGCAAATACTAAGAACAAGAACAGAATATCATTGTTGTTCAAGTTGAAATGCATTTGGTTACTAGAGACTTTGAATGTTTCTAATAAGCATATTAGATATTTGTATTTCTAAGCAAATACATTTCTCAAATAAACACAAGGGAAAGTCAGAAACTACAAATGCTCTTTGGAATATGGTGTTACCTCACTGATTCTGGTTACAAGGGGGAAGCACAGCCCTTGGGGTGATGGAAGACCTTGTTGAAAGACCTAAAAGTATTTAGATTTGTTTTCTTCCATTATTTCAAGTCACACTAGTTTTACAAAGTTAGTAAATCTATTCATTTTTGCCTGATACAGGTCATTGTATTAATGAAGATAAGACAAATAATAAGTATTTCAATTCTTACATATAATTGATTTGTTTGACGTTTCTAAAGATAGTTGGTTTGAGGACTTTAAAAATCTCCCTTTAAAATCTTGTTTACAGCATTGATTTTTATGTCCAGAGAAAAATAGCAAAAGAAAAGGCATTTACTAAGCAAAGATAAACACTAACTAAGCCCTTATTTTGGAGAAGGAAATGGCAACCCACTCCAGTATTCTTGCCTAGAGAATCCTGTGGACAGAGGAGCCTGGTGGGCTGCTGTCCATAGGGTCGCACAGAGTCAGACATGACTGAAGCAACTTAGCACGCATGCATGCATTAAGAAGGAAATGGCAACCCACTCCAGTGTTCTTGTCTGGAGAATCCCAGGGACAGAGGAGCCTGGTGGGCTGCCGTCTATGGGGTCGCACAGAGTTAGACACGACTGAAGCGACTTAGCAGCAGCAGCAGCAAACCCTTATTTGAAATACCACAAAACTGAATTAATAGAGCTTTACTACATTCCCAATACCTGGTTATTCTGATTTCTTCTCTAGCTACAGTGTTTTCACTAGAGTCTATTTCATATAAAAGAGCCACTGATGCATTTGGTTTGATTTATCTACTGACAATACTTCAATTAATCCTCCTAGGCAAATTATATTCTTAAATCTAATTTTGGTTTAATCCTCCAAGTAATTTTAATTTATTTTCCATATATCTTGACAAAGGTAATTATGAAAGGAAAAAAAAACCATTATGGGTATATTATTATGAGATATAGAGAAAAATGTCACTTCCCAAAAGACATATACTTTGCTAGTTGGTGTTAGTGAATTACACAACCTTGAAAGGTATAAGAATGTGCCAGAATGATTTATCACCTACAAGCCATGGAAGGGTAAAGAGATACATGGTTGATCGGCTGGGAATTTTGTGATTTGAGAGGTGAGTAAATGCTACCTTATACACTCTTCCTGGTGTACTGGTAACATGGGCATTGGTTTAATGGCCTGTTTTAGGGAGAAGCTTTATCTTCCACCTCAACATTTATGTAAAATTTAGGTGGTACATAAATATATATTTAATTTGAACTTGCTGTATCAGATATCTATATTTTCCTGAATATCCTTCCTAACAGGTTTCTTAAAAGTTTACTTCTCTTTCCATAAGCTTTGCTTGAGATAACCAATCTATATTATATCCACAAAGGAAACACATTGCATTCTTTTCAGGCTATATAACAATAAGTCTCACAATTTTACAGAAGTTGGTATTTAAGAAATGAATTTCACTGACTGAACAAAAATCAAAAGTACTATGAAAGGTCTGGACTTCTAAGATTGGACAAGAATTTCAACTAGACAAGCCCATTGTATATGCTATGTGACCATATCCAGTTGGGAATGCAAGTTAGCACAACCTTCCTGTAAAGTGATTAGGCAAAGGAATCAAAAGTCTTAATTGATACATCATTAGACACATATAATAAATAACAAGTATAATAACAATAGAAAAGGAACATGATTAATGAGTAGGGAAAGTATTTATGACAATTTCAGGTAAAGCAGGATCTCAAGGGGTATGTAAATATGCATTTGTTTGTGTGTATAAATACACAAAGACCAAAGGGTTTTGATAGTATTATCTCTCACTAGCAGAAATACTGGTGATTCTTCCTTATATTATTATGTAGCTTTCTACATCAAGCATTTAGTACTCTAAAAATAAGGAAAAACATTCAAAACAGATACAAGAACAGCAGCAATGCTAACATCTTATTGAAACTCAACTTCCACCAGAGTGTACAACCCTGGATTTAAATGAACTGACACAATCACATTATCTTTGGTCTTCTAGTGGTATCAAACAACAACAATCTGATTTGAAGGTTTCAAAAACATCACCGATACATTTTATACTAGAAGCTCAGAATACATGAAAATATCAAATCCTTGCTAAAGAAAGAATTATCTGAAAGCAACTCAAGTATTTGCAGCTTATTTTTTTTCAATTGGAGTATAGTTGATTTAAATCTGTTAGTTTCAGGTGTTCAGCAAAATGAATTAGTTACACATATAAACAAACTCTATTATATTCTCTGTTTTTCTTTCACTACCTTCTAAAAATGTAGAATAAACCAAGGGAAGTCATCTTCATTAGAATTCATTCAATTAGTGACTATTTTTAAAGTACTTGCCATGTGTCAAACATTTTTTCAGGCACTGGGGATTTTGCAGTGAAGAAAATAAAGTTCTTGTCTGGTAGAGGAACAAATATTATCTTTACCATATAATAATAAAATGCTGTGAATGAAGTAATATTCATTAATAAGGTACACTTTATAGATAGTAGAAAACAAAAGTTATAAATTTCTTGTTTAGCAAAGAAAATAAATGTATCTCCTTTATTTACTCTAGGACATTTCATTTCTCTTATTTAGTTAAAGAAACTGAAATTGCGTGATTACTTACCCCAATATTAAACATCCCTGTAAAATACTCCATATTTGCTTGAATGAACCAAATGTTGCTTAAACCTAGTTCATCACTTCTCTTCTTAGCACGAATTAATGATAATTCCTTGTTTTCTATTAGTATAACCTAGATTTCACACAGGAAACAATAGTATATTCAGTAAACTAGTTTAGACATTAAAGCCAACTATTATTACTGTATTTACTAGCTTTAATAATGTTGATCATATTATGTTGATCCTTATTGTTGTGCTGTGGGAGACCTGGGTTGGATCTCTGGGCTGGAAAGATCCCTTGGAGAAGGGAACAGCTACCCACTCCAGTATTCTGGCCTGGAGAATTTCACGGGCAGAGGAGTCTGGCAGGCTATACTGTCCATGGGGTCGCAGAGTCAGACACGACTGAGTGATTTTCACTTTCACTTCATTTTCTCTATCCTGTGCTAGGACATATGCCAGATAGTACAGTACAAAAGCAAACAAGGTCCTTGAACCCTTGGAGCTTATAGATATGGTGATACAAGTGAGACAGGTAATTATAATACAGCGAGCGGTGAGTGCTTAATCAAAGACATATAATGTGTTATCAAAGCATGTAAACTTGATGACTAAGAGAGGTTTTAGTCATTTAATATTAAAGAATAACATATTAATTGAGGCCTGAAAAATGAATAGAAATTAGCTGGAGGAATGAAGGAGTGTTTCTGGTGGAGAGAGGGACATGTATAAAGGCCCAAGGTGAGAAAGATACAGTGGGTTTGAAGAACTGAGAAGACTGGTATAGTTGGGGTACACTGAGCGATGCTGGAGCTTGGAGTGGGGAGACAGGGTGTGGAGAGTAGAAATCAGACTGGAGAGGTAATGGGAGTCAAGATCACACGGGATAAAAGGACAACCAGTTGCTTGCAATGCATAGTATGGATTGGTGGGGCCAAGGCAAAGGCACGGCAGCAAGTTACAAATTTCTGATAGTAAGCCAGGCCAAGAAGACAGGAGCCATCACTGATTTGGATGAAGAAAAGTGGGCAGACTTAGGTCACTTTCATCATTCTCATTCTTAGTTTGGTCCTTATTTTGTCCTTACTTTTGTCTTTATGGAAAAATTCTGGACCTTTTTGTATAAAAAGCTTGTCAGAGGATATTTGGTGTCAAAGGTTTCCAGCCTTTATTCTAGCCAAGATTTTCCTTCTCCAATTTCAACATCTCTAAGTTTCCAGACCTTTTAGGAAGGGAAAAAAAGACACCAGACCCTGACTCTGCATCTCCAGGATTCTGCTCTGTGAGCTCTCTTCCTCTTGCTCCAACCATGAAATTGTTGTTTTCCTTGGTGATGAAACAGATGCCTGCCTCTTTCTCCTCATAGTCCTCATTTATTTACTAAGAAAGATAAAGAATAATGTCTTCCACTCTCTATCATTCTGGCCAGTTTATGAGTTCTTCCACATTTTTCCTTCTGAGAATAATCACTTTAATTATTTTGTAATTTCCAGAGAGCTCACAAGCAAAGAATTGTAATTTGAAAAAATGGCATTAAGTTCTAGCTTTTATGCTAAAAGCTGGGAGGAAATGATTTACTATGACAAAAGACTAAAAATGGCACCAACTTCTAACAAATGGTGATGGTGATTGTATAAATTACAGTACATTTACTCAAAAACATATTATGAAGTCACATTTCAGTGATGATATTTAAAACTACTTGCAATAGGAAAAAAAACATTTATGACATAAGATTGAGTGAAAGCAGGTGGTTGAAATTGTATTTGCAGTCTTAGAATTTGCAGCCACAAGCATCCTTCTGAACAATGGTTTAATGAGCACATGGGGGGAAATGCATTTGGTGGATCAGAGTGATAGAACTGGGGTTTATCTTTTTCTTTAAAAAATATTTTTTCAATTCTGATACAATGACTAAAAACCAAGGCACCAAAGAATATGCTCAACAAGTTCCAGAAGCTAGTATTTCAAGTACAAAATAATGTTGACAATTAAACTGGTTTCATCATTAATTATTTAATAGTTAAATAATTATTTCTTTTATAAAAAATAAAAACTGTACGTGGCCCTAACTCTTTCCCCCTAAGATTCTGAATCTCAGAAGTGTAGTTCAACGAAAAATAAAATGCCTGTGCCTCATATCTGACCTCAGTGAATGATTATCAACTCAAAGAGGGATAAGCCAGACTCAGCTAATTGAACTGTGCAGTTTCTTATCATCTATCATTCAGACTTTACCTGGCATGATGGCAGCACGTGAGCTAGGACAATCCCAACATGGCCCTGAAAAAGGCAAGAAAAGGAACAAGTTAACTTTGGTCTCTCAGGCTTTTGTTTATTCTGAGACAACAATCTTGTCATATAAAAACATGTCCTTGAGTGTAAGGTAGTAAAGTCACTTCGTCTTGGAAAGGCTAAAGAGAATAAAGAAGAGATACGATACCCCACCACTGCAGAAATCCACAATTCTGTCTCCAGGTTTGGCTTGATTTGTCACCATATAAACAAGGTTGTTCAACTGTTGCTGCTTCCTCAAAGCTCGATCACTGGACATTTTACCTGGGAAAGGGATGAAGACAGTGACACATTAGGTATTGCAGGGACTGGGAAGGCACCGGTGCACTAGACCAGCAGCATATAGGAAGACTGGCACAGACGTAAGTGAGTACCATTCCATGTGACCCACCACGAGAGGATTAGAGAACTGGAACCCAGAGGTGAAATCTCTTTTTGCTTAATTTTACTTTTATTCTTACCTAACTATTCTTTTGGAGGAGGAAATGGCAACCCACTCCAGTATTCTTGCCTGGAGAATTCCATGAACAGAGAAGTCTGGTTGGGCTGCAGTCCGTGGGGTACCAATGGGTCAGACACGACTGAGTGACTAACACAACTATTCTTTTAATTGTCATTGACAGAAAAATCTATGAAAAAATGTCTTTGAAAGAGAGGAAAGAATAAGTGTAAAACTAACTTCAGAGTCATAAATAGTTTAATAAATGTTCAGTTCAGTTCAGTTCAGTCACTCAGTCATGTCCGACTCTTTGCGACCCCATGAATCGCAACACGCCAGGCCTCCCTGTCCATCACCAACTCCCAGAGTTCACCCAAACTCATGTACATCAAGTTGGTGATGCCATCCAGCCATCTCATCCTCTGTCATCCCCTTCTCCTCCTGCCCCCAATCCCTCCCAGCATCTGAGTCTTTTCCAATGAGTCAACTCTTCACATGAGGTGGCCAAAGTACTGGAGTTTCAGCTTTAGCATCATTCCTTCCGAAGAAATCCCAGGGCTGATCTCCTTCAGAATGGACTGGTTGGATCTCCTTGCAGTCCAAGGGACTCTCAAGAGTCTTCTCCAACACCACAGTTCAAAAGCATCAATTCTTTAGTGCTCAGCTTTCTTCACAGTCCAACTCGCACATCCATACATGACTACTGGAAAAACCATAGCCTTGACTAGACAGACCTTTGTTGGCAAAGTAATGTCTCTGCTTTTGAATATGCTATCTAGGTTGGTCATAACTTTCCTTCCAAGGAGTAAGCGTCTTTTAATTTCATGGCTGCAGTCACCATCTGTAGTGATTTTGGAGCCCCCCAAAATAAAGTCTGACACTGTTTCCACTGTTCTCCCATCTGTTTCCCATGAAGTGATGGGACCAGATGCCATGATCTTAGTTTTCTGAAAACTGAGCTTTAAGCCAACTTTTTCACTCTCCTCTTTCACTTTCATCAAGAGGCTTTTGAGTTCCTCTTCACTTTCTGCCATAAGGGTGGTGTCTGTTACTGGAGGAATAAAAATTAACAGTAATAGTCTCTTCCCTCTATCCCTCTTAGAGACATAGTATAAAGATTATCTAATTTCAGCACATATTTAAATCTCCTTGGAGAAAAGAGACCTATAATAATAAAAACATTTTTATTCTCTAACTGGCACATCTGTGAACTCTTAATTCTTCTGGTTAAGACACTTGGAACACAGGTGTCACATTGTCTAAAATACATCAATTGTTATTGCATTTAGAAATAAATTAGATTTTCTTATTTCTGCTTTGAAGCTTCCTTTCCTCATGAGTCAGACACAGAAATTTAATGTAATTAGAGATAGAAGATAGGGCATTTCCAAGCACGAAACGCCTTGGGCCTAGCAATATGAAAACATCTTAACTTTCCTTTCAAAAGCCATTGGTCAAGTCCACTAAAATATCTTCAGAAAAATGAATAAAAGTATTTGTTTTAATATATTTCTAATGCACTGTTCATCAGAGCAAGATTTAAAAAATATAAGGGTAGCTTTCAGTGAAGTGTGTGTGTGTTAGTTGCTCAGTCTTGTCCGACTCTTTGCGACCCCACAAACTGTAGCCTGCTAGGCTTCTCTGTTCATGGAATTCTCCAGGCAAGAATACTGGAGTGGATTGCCATTCCCTTCTCTGGAGGATCTTCCTAACCCAGGGATCGAATCCTGGTCTCCTGCATCACAGACAGATTCTTTACTGTTTGAGCTACAGGGAAGTTCAGTGATAAATATAAAAGGAAAAATGCAGATAATCTTTTGGGCGTGATCAAAAATTATTTACAGATAACAAGTTTCTCCACTCCATTTTCACAGAAAAATATTATGCTTTTTTCTTTTGTATTTTCCTTCTTTTTTCCATTACTAAAATTAAAACATTGGGAAACTTTTAGGAAAAAACAGAAAATGTGAATTTAAAAAGATCTATATGAGATAAAAAGTCATTTTTCTATGTACTTTTCTATTTTTAATATATGTACTTCCAACTATACCCGTAAGTTCCTAATTTTCTAGACAGCATAGAAAACATTATAAATCTTTGTGTCTATGAATTTGTTTTTACACTGTAAGTTTTAATGGCAGTGAAAATTTTATTAACTACCTATACCCAATTTATTTAACCAATTTCCTACTGTAACAACATGGTCATTATCATACACCTGACTCATTGTGTGCATTCTTAATTATTTAGCATGGCCTAATGTGAATTTCAAACATGAAAAGCATTGAAATCAATAGTTTGGTGACTTCATTTGTGAAGACTGTTTCATGTACTTATTTTAATTTTTATCTAATAGCAAACTATTTAAACAGTTAGTAAAAGCCCCTGTGATTTTGTGGACAGCCATTCCTAAGAGGTTTTATTATGACAATTTTTAAACACAAGGCAAAGTTGAAAGAATCAACATTCAGTGAATGACTTTGTACCCTCTACCTAGATTCTACCATTAACAGCCTACTAGAGTTGACAATGGCACCCTACTCCAGTACTCTTGCCTGGAGAATCCCATGGACAGAGGAGCCTGGTAGGCTGCAGTCCATGGGGTCGCTGAGGGTCGGACACGACTGAGCGACTTCACTTTCACTTTTCACTTTCATGCATTGGAGAAGGAAATGGCAACCCACTCCAGTGATCTTGCCTGGAGAATCCCAGGGATGGGGGAGCCTGGTGGGCTGCTGTCTATGGGGTCGCACAGAGTCGGACACGACTGAAGTGACTAAGCAGCAGTAGCAGCAGAGTTGGTTCATCACACTTCTATCTTTCCATCCCTCTATGCATCCAGTCATAAATCCCCCTAATTGTCTATTTTTATTATGGCAGTGTAGTTTTTATTTGGCGGAAGAAGAATAAGAACACGGAAGGGGAAGAAGGGGCAGGAATCAGAAGGCAAAAAGGAAAAGTACTTTTGAGGCCCTTGGGAGAGTGAGAGTCACAAATGCTGCTATTAAATGGAGCCATCAAGCGGCAAAGAAACTAGCACTGGCATTTGAGTCTTTGGTGTGTTTGCGGATTTCTTAACAATTCTTAGCCAAAGGATTTTCAAAAAAGAAAGTGAAAAGGAATTATCTTTTGTTAAGAATAAGGAGATAAGAAAATAAAACTTACTTAATGGAATATCTAACAGTAAGTTCTGTACTGTACTTCTATCAGATATTTAGAATGGCCTAACTTTCTCAGGTTTGTTTCAAAAGCAAATGTTGATGAAGATCTGTTTTACTTGCTAAACCTGCCTCTTTGCATATGAAGAATCTGTGCTTAAATAAAGGCAAAAAGGGACCTTTCAGGGTTCTGTTTAAATACAGAGACTATTAAATTGCCCATAACATTCACAGGTTGAACTAAAAATACAGTAGCATGAGGCCTAGGTGCTTCATGGAAAAACTGCATCTAATAAAGAATTCCTCCTCACCATTCTAGTTTTATAAATATTATGAAGCTCCTGGAAACATGAATAGGATCTTTAATATGTTAAACCAGGTAAGAAAGTGGTATTTTGATTATGCTTTGTCAGATGACAATACATTAGTAAATTTGGTGTTTTAAGGGCTGTAATAACTCTAATAAAGAAACTAAATCAGAAAAAAAAGAAAGACATATTTTGAGATATGGTATTCATTTAAAAACCAAATTGTACTTTTTATTTAAACCCAATATTCTTGTGCCTGATGCCATTTACATGTATAAAAGTATTTTTTTTTAACTTGACTAAAAATGATGGTTCTTTAGGTGTCATCATGAAAAAACAAAACCCAAGAAGCAAGTGTTTTAATATAAATGATCCTATTTATCCTGCGATGTAAATTCTTCTACAGTAGAGTCTGTTGTCTAAATCAAGTTAGGAGGAACCTGATTATTTAGACAACTTCATTGTTCGCATTACACAAAAATAAAGTACAGGGTAAAGGAGCCAATTTTTAAACTAAGGAAGCACCATATTAGGATACTGGTACTTTTGGTCAGTTCAAAACATCAAATAAAGCAGGACCGAAAAAAAAAAAAAAAAAGCCATGGATGGAAAATGTGCACGTGTGCAGTCAGGACACCTGCTCAGTCTAGCATCAATAAATAGTGCTCAAGATCAGGCAGCTTTTTTAAAATAAATTTTTTATTGCAAGATATTTGCTTTACAATATTGTGCTGGTTTCTGCCATACACCAACGTAGGCAGCTCTTAATTTATTCCTTCTCGGTCGGAAGCAACAAAGTACCTTGAATGTTATAAATTACTGGTAAAAAGGAAAATGGATGGGTGCTTGGATACATTTTAGCCTTAAAAAGATTCATTTGCTGTTTTGTTTTCTAAGTATTTCTTTGAGATGTAGCACACCACTCTCATTCTGTGAAATTTTTTTTAATCATTAAATATGGAGATAAAGGAGATGGCTAAAACTAATGGTGCAGGGATTTTTTTTAAATACATTTTTGTTTGGAAAGTTATCAAATCAAGAGGGCAAGAGTAAATTTCCCCAGCAGAGACGCCTGTAATAGGTTGCAGAGAAGGTACGAGACAGCTGAATACACCGGGTGCACCAATAGGGCCTTTGGCAGGTGAGAAGGAACGTAATAACCACACATGTTCATGTTTTCAAGAAGCCCAAAACATTAAGACAAATATCATGTTTCAAAGGGTAATGGCCAGCAATGCCCAAATTCCACCTTCAGGGTAGCCGTGGTTTTCATGCTGCGAAGAGTCACTAGGCTCCAAGTATATGCCCAGGAGTTGTCTACAGGCTGAGGACACAATGCAAAGTAAGACAGTCCCTGTGTCTAAGAAGTGCCTAAGAAGGATGCCTAAGAAGACGGTATGCAGCTATGAGTATTCATTATGCGCAAAGTATGTGCACTGCAGATACAGAACTACCTGTTTGAGACATCACTCGGGATTTTACTGAGATGTGGGGTATCTCAGCTGAGTCTCTGAGGAAGAACAGAAACCTGCCAGGTAGAATGGGTGGGGAAAGCATGCTAAAAATGACACGGCAGGGACTTCCCTGGTGGTTCAGTGATAAAGAATCTGACTGCCAATGCAGGTGACACAGGTTCGATCCCCGGTCCAGGAAGATCCCACACGCCACTGAGCAACTACGCCCGTGGGCCACGAGTTCTGAGCCCATGTGCCCTGGAGCCTGTGCTCTGCAACAAGAGAAGCCACTGCAATGAGAAGTTCACACGCAGCAACAAAGAGTAGCTCTGACTTGCGCAACTAGAGAAAGACTGTGCAAAGCCACAAAGACCTAGCACAATCAAAAAAATAATAAAATGAAAAAAAAATTTTTTTTTAAGTGTGATATGGTATATTTAGGGGAGAAACTGCAATTAGCTCACTTGTGCTTGAAAATGAGGATCCATGAGAAAGTGGTAGAGCATGGGATAGACCTGAGAATTTGGCAGGGCCAGATGGGAAAGGGCATGCTTGTTATCTTGTCTCTTTGTGCTGCAGAGAAAACAGTCTTACTTTATACTTAACATGTATGCTTAGAGCTCCTTACAGACAAGTTCTCTTTGAACAGACAGCTTTCTTATTTTTACATTATTCCATATTAAGATGTTCTTTTATACTGCTATCCTGCAACATTTTAAATTCTGGATAGAGTATATCCACAAATCAGATAGAATTATTCATAAATTCATGTGGAGCATTCAACCTCAACTGATACTAATGTCATTAAATGATGTAATTAAGAAAATAAAATTAAATAAATTGAACTCACTGAATCATTTCAAGCTCTGCTGTTCCAGACCAAGAATGCCTTTGGATCCTTACTGGATTCTTCTCACTCTCCTTCCCGGGCTTCTCTCCCCATGGCGGTCCCTGAAATGCTGTGCACACCAGGTTCTCTCTCTCTTTCATAGCTCATCACTATGGGTGATTTTCTGGAGTATATTACTAAAAAGTCCCTTCCAAAACTACCCATGGAAATACCTGTCCTTACTTAAAATACTTTTAAAGGCTCCCCTCTGCCTTATGAAAAAAGGCCTAACTTCTTGGAAAGAAAGCAAGGCCTTTAATGATCTGGGCCCTGTTAATTTGCCGACCCTCTTTCTGCTACTTTCATACTATACCCTCTATGTTCCAACCTCTCTGAACAATGGCTATAGTTCCTTGAATATATCACTGCCGGTGAGTCAGCTGCTTTATAAATTTTGTTCTCTTTGCTTGAAACCTATTCTTCACTCCTGGCTACACTGACATGAATTCCTATTATAATAGGTTTTTTTTTTTAAAGACAAAAACAAAAAAGTTACTTTTTTAAACTCCTTGTCACTATCCAAAACACTTTTATACTATAAAGGCTGTTTTTTTACATTGTAAAGGCTGTTATTATTAACTACTGAAAAAAGTTTTCTTATTTTAAAATGATTACTAAGGCATTATTCATTATACCAACTATCCCAAAAAGGACTGTAAGCTGAAATTGCTTCTGTTTACATGAAATAGATACAGATGATTTTTTCTGGAATTACATAAATTTGGGCCCAATTAAATGGAAAGACTATTAGGAGACTGACAGGCACATAACACGTGCTCAATAAAAGTTTAATGAATGAATTTTCTCTATAATTATGACTTAAACAGCATTTTAAGGCAGTTAACTTTTGAAGGTACTAAGTATGAAAACAAATTCAATCATATTTGAAAGTATACTGTACTGAAATAGAAAAAGGAGTCAACTATGAAACAGTGTTTTAGGTGGGGATGGAAAAGTTTCTGAAAACTTTTAAGAGGAAATAAGAAAGCTGCCATTTAAAGCTATACCAAAAACTAGAAAAGCATGAATACAATTCCTAAAGAAATGCCTGAGAAGATGCATGAAACTAAGCAGCAATGTGAAGCTTATACTTTAGGTTAGGGGAAACTTGTTTAAATTTTGGAAATTACTTATTGGAAATACTGAAAATTAGAATTGTCTGAATTTGCAATTTTTAAAGCCAGTTGCAGGTTTCACTAATCCTCTTGGCCATACTAACCTCAGAGTGGCAGTATTCTTCTAACAATAGACACTAATCATCTATTACCTTTGCCCTCTGTCTCCCACCCCCAGCCCATCCACACATCTCACAGTGCAGTCTATGAAATCAACAACAGTGTATCAGTGCGAAGGCATTTTCACTCTGATAGTTTTGTTACAGATATTATTAGAGCAATAATTATTAGTTAGAAATTCAAAATGCTAAAAGAAGCCAATTTATTCTTCTCTAAATTGAGGAATATTGACCTCATAAACTACCTCAATCAATCATTTAACCAACAAATCAACCAACTAAACTGACCTACACAGACTTGTTCTAGACAACGTTAGGGACACAAAGATGCCTATCACTTGATTTCTGTCCTTCATGAACTTACACCTTATTTAAAATAGTACAAAAATCATTACATTTGGGCTTAGGAGATGAATATTATTAACCACATTGTACAATAATTTTATGACATTTTAACAGCCCTAACTTAAAAATTCATAGTTCTTTCATTAAAGTTTCTAAGATGATTGATAACAGTTTCTGTTTATATGATGCTTTGCAGTTTATTAAGCACCTGCACATTTGATAGAGCATCTAACTTCAAGACTGTTAGGTTGTCAGGTGGATAACCTGTTTCTTTTTTCACAAATGAGGACACAACACTGAAGAGACTACTCAGACTTAGCACTTGCTAAAGACACACAGCTGATAGGCAGAGAAGCTGGGTTTTTAACCAAGGATTTCTAACTTTCAGCTCAGTTCAGTTCATTTCAGTTGCTCAGTCATGTCCGACTCCTTGTGATCCCATGAATTGTAGCACGCTGGGCCTCCTTATCCATCACCA
>NW_011494835.1:1471413-1483564 GCF_000754665.1 Bison bison bison
TTTTCTGAATGTTGAGCTTTAAGCCAACTTTTTCACTCTCCTCTTTCACTTTCATTAAGGGGCTTTTTTTAGTTCCTCTTCACTTTCTGCCATAAGGGCGGTGTCATCTGCATATCTGAGGTTATTGAGATTCCTCCCAGCAATCTTGATTCCAGCTTGTGCTTCTTCCAGCCCAGCGTTTCTCATGATGTACTCTGCATATAAGTTAAATAAGCAGGGTGACAATATACAGCCTTGACATACTTCTTTTCCTATTTGAAACCAGTCTGTTGTTCCATGTCCACTTCTAACTGTTGCTTCCTGACCTGCATATAGGTTTCTCAAGAGGCAGGTCAGGTGGTCTGGTATTCCCATCTCTTTCAGAATTTTCCACAGTTTCTTGTGATCCACACAGTCAAAGGCTTTGGCATAGTCAATAAAGCAGAAATAGATGTTTTTCTGGAACTCTCTTGCTATTTCCATGATTCTAACTTTAGGTTCAGTCTTCTTTCCAATAGGGTTCTATTTCTTACACAGATGACTTGTGATTTCAGAATCCCAGGCCTGGTTCCCTTTCTTATGTGTTCAAGGAAACAAGGTTATTTTCTAGCAGAGAAATGAGGGAAGCCTCTAACAATCATATCTTAGGGAAAAAAGGTTAATTCTTCAGAATCAGTCATAAAATGTATTTTATTTCAGTTTTCCTCTAAATAAAATTTCCCAAAAGCAGGCTTACCAGTAAAAAGGATCAATTTAAGTTCTGAACTTCAATATTGCAGAATATATCACTAAGGTATTATCTGAAGGTCTCATAAGTCACTGTTTAATGAGTTGACCTTTGGTTGTCACCCTTTCCAGAAAAAGACCATTTCCTCACCTTGTACTGTAGCAAAATTTTAAATTTTATAGAAAAGTGACATGGGGAGGCTGAGCAATCAATTTGTTGCGAAACTGGATTATCCAGGAGAAAAAAAAGAAAATAGATTGGGATGATCTTTCATGTTATAGTACTATAGATGCTGACAAATATAGCATGCACCTTCACCCTTCTACATCTAATTCCAGAGCATCTTTTTAAAAAATAACTACTAAAAGTATTCAAGCAAGATAGAGAATTGAGGGATGAAAATCGAAGAAAGTATAGCCACATTGTTTGCCAAATCAAAACTTCGGTTTTGTTTATAAAAGAGCTTAGATACATTGAATAGTGGACATTTTTTAAAAAACTTCTTATTGCTGCTATTTTCTTCTCTAAGATGAATAAAACTTTTGACTTCAGAATACCACAGTTAATTGAACACATATATTTTCATTTCATTCAAATGTTATTTACACCACACAAAATAAACATTTCTTTGCCCTGGAATTTAGTGAAAAAAAAAATTCACAATATCTTCCAAGTTGCCCACAAGACCAAATTGAAATGCTTTAAAACAACAAAAGTTAACTCTAGAATATAAGTATTTATTTCTTTTCCAGGGGATTAAATTAACAAAAGTAAGAGCTTTTAATACTTCCATTAACTTTTGAGATCATTCAAGTAATCCTCAATTTGACTTTTCATTTGATGTTTCACTGTATTTAGGTTAAATGATACACTAGTAACCTGAATAGTGAGTGTTAACTTTCCTGAAGTTAAACTTTCCTATTTTTAAAAATAGCTTCTCATGTGCATAGTATTCCAACTTCTACTATGATACGACCCATAGGTTTTCTTGTTTGATTTATTTCAAATATTTCATTTTGATTAAAAAAATGAAAATGGTGTATATCTAAGGTGGTATGGTCCCCAATTCTTTTATAATATTAATACTATATTAATATACAGTATTTCCCTCAAGAGGTGGCATCTATGTCTGCTCCCTTGAATTGAGCTCTGTGCAGATTTGACTGGCGTAACCGAGAAGAAACACTGTGCACGCTTCTGGTCGGTTCCACATCCTATCTTTTGAGACACTTGCTCTCGGAACACAAACCATGCTTTAGGAAGCCAACTCTCTCCAGCTGATGATGTATGAACAAACAAGTTCTACCATGTCCTACCTGAGTTGTGTGTATGTGTTCACCTGCTCAATTGTGTCTGACTCTTGGTGGCCCCATAAACTGAAGCCCACCAGACTCCTCTGCTCATAGAATTTTCCAAGCAAGAATACTGGAGTGGCGTGCCATTTCCTACTCCAGGGGATCTTCCTGACCCAGGGATCAAACCTGCGTCTCCTCTGTTTGCAGGAGGATTCTTCACCGCTAGTACCAACTGAGATGACCTTCTGAGTTGAGGATTTGTGAATAAAATACATAAGTGTTGTTTTCAACTCACTAAGCTTGTTGGTACATTTATGCAGCTATAGATCATACGAATGACATCCTAACACTGGATTTGGGAGGATTATCATAATTGAACAGTATTTATTCAGGCATCTACCTATACATGAACTGTGAAGTTGGAGAAGACTCTTGAGAGTCCCTTGGACTGCAAGGAGATCAAACCAGTCAATCCTAAAGGAAATCAATCCTGAATATTCATTGGAGAGACTGATGCTGAGGCTGAAGCTCCAATACTTTGGTCACCTTATGCAAAGAGCTGATTCATTGGCAAAGACCCTGATACTGGGAAAGATTGAAGGCAGGAGGAGAAGGGGACAACAGAGGACGAGATGGTTGGATGGCATCACTGACTCAATGGACATGATTTTGAGCAAGTTCCAGGAGATGGTGAAGGACAGGAAAGTCTGGCATGCTGCAGTCCATGGGGTTGCAAAGAGTCAGACATGATTGAGTGACTGAATAACAACAACCTATACAAGAAATGGTGCTGGATACTATGACAGTAACCATAATAGAGGACTGTTATTATACATAAGAATTAATAGCCCAAGGCAATGGTATTCATTACAAGTTAGAGAGGGACTCCTCTATAAACCTCAGAGGTAGTCTTGAATTCCAGTCCTACTATTTCTTTTCTCTTTCTGATAGTCCTAAACCTTATGAGCCTAAATGTAAAGAATGTTGGGATCTAAGCAGCAAGGGATGGTGGAAAGAAAAAGATAATGGTAAGGAACCCAGGTATAGGCATGCGTAGAGATGGGGACAATGATCCAAATACATATTCAAGAGATACCAAATGTGGTATCGATATTCACACAGGTCTAGAGAGAGTGGTCGCTAGCAGACCAACGGGGGTCTCCAGACAGCAGCGTTAAGGGAAAAGTAGGTTTGTCAATGGGCACTTGTGGGTGGCAGAACTTATACTAAGTCACAAGAGATGAAAGATCTAAAAAGGCTGCACTGAAACTGTTCCATTTGGGAGGCTGGAGTTTACTGATATATGGATACACTAGTTCAGGGCCTGGGTAGAGCAGGCGAAGGCGGCTGCAGCTGCTAAGTCGCTTCAGCTGTGTCTGACGCTGTGCGACCCCATAGACAGCAGCCCACCAGGCTCCCCCAGCCCTGGGATTCTCCTGGCAAGAACACTGGAGCAGGTTGCCATTTCCTTCTCCAATGCATGAAAGTGAAAAGCGAAGTGAAAGTGAGAAGTGCTCAGTCATGTCCAACTCTCAGCGAAGGCAGGTACTGACATTTTTCCCTAAACTGGAATTTCGTTATCTTCCTCCCTCTCTCTGGTTCTTTCATTATAACCTCTGCAGAGTAGTTATTAATTTAGCAAAAAAATTTAAGCACTCATTATATATCTAGTCCTGATCAAGGAGCTAGAACTCAATGGAAAGCAAGAGAGATTCTGATATTTCAAGGAAGAGAGTTTGACAACAAACAGTTAAATCAAGTGATAAATGATATGAAGGAAATGAAAATAGAATGATATGGTTGAAATTGACTTGGTGGAATTTTAGATTAGGTGGCTAAGAAAAGTCCTATTGAGCAACAAACAAAACTGAGATCTGAACGACAAGAATCTAGCCATGTGAAACAAGAGGAAAAAACACTTCATAGAGAAAGAACTACTGATGTGGTCATCAGGGAAAGAATGTTTGAGGAGGATAATTATAATTATACAAATATATATTTCTTCATCACTAATATATAAATAAAGTCACTGATGAGATATTCTTATTTGTTGGTATTAGCACAACTGAATGATTATTATGTGCTAAAAATGTTTTATTTATTGTTTCAGTCCTTTGTCAGGAGGTTGGTGCTGTTACTTCATTGTGAGATGAATAAATCTTACAAAAAAAAGAGTAACTTGCCTCGTTATACCACGGTACAGCCAAGGTTAAATTCTGCCAGTCTCACTGCAGGGCCTATGCTCCTACCCACTACCCCAGGAATGACAAATCTTTATAAGATTTTTTGAACAGGACACAAATATATACAGGGCTATCTATCTGTTAAACACTGTTTTGTTAAAGTTACTGTCTTTTTTAGAAAAAACAAATACAACTTTTTTTTTTCTAGTTTAGTATACACTGCTGCTTTCTTTGTGTGGTATAAATATATATTTCACCTGTATTTCAACACAAGATTTCTACTCATCATTATTGAATATCAGTCTTTTGTATTTTGGTAATATACAGCATTCCAATCTCAAAGTCAGCGTGAAATGCATGCTAAAGTCAACTTTTAAGAATAGTGTCATGTAATGAGAGTGCTGGAGTTGAATCATATGTACATAAATGTCTTTAACATAGTAAAATAACTTATTCAAAACTTGACTGGGTGGTTACTGTATATTTAGGGAAAGTGTTTCATTTGGTCATAACCAAAGTTTGATAAATGTTATTTGTAGGTTTTCATTCAAATCCCTAAGAAAGGCAATGCCAAAGAATGTTCAAACTACTGCACAATTGTACTCATCGTTAGCAAAGTAATCCTCAAAATTCTTCAAGAGAAGCTTCAACAGTACGTGAACTGAGAAATTCCAGATGTACAAGGTGGATTTAGAAAAGGCAGAGGAACCAGATACCAAATTGCCAACATCTGTTGGATCATCGAAAAAGCAAGAGAGTTCCAGAAAAAATTTATTTCTGCTTTATTGACCATGCCAAATCATTTGATTGTGTGGATCACAACAAACTGTGAAAAATTCTTAAAGAGATGGGAATACCAGACCACCTGACCTGCCTCTTGAGAAATCTGTATGCAGGTCAGGAAGCAACAGTTAGAACTGGACATGGAACAACAGACTGGTTCCAAATAGGAAAAAGAGTATATCAAAGCTGTATATTGTCACCCTGTTTATTTAACTTTTATTCAGAATACATCATACGAAATGCTGGGCTGGATGAAGCACAAGCTGGAATAAAAATTGCTGGGAGAAATATCAATAACTTCATACAGGCAGATGACACCACCCTCATGGCAGAGAGCAAAGAGGAACTAAAGAGCCTCTTGGTGAAGATGAAAGAAGACAGTGAAAAAGTTGGCTTAAAACTCAACATTCAGAAAACTAAGATCATGGCATCCGGTCCCATCACTTCATAGCAAATAGATGGGCAAACAATGGAAACAGTAACAGACTTTATTTTCTTGGGCTCCAAAATCACTGCAGATGGTGACTTCAGGCACGAAATTAAAAGATGCTTGCCCTTTGGAAGAAAAGCTATGACCATCCTAGACAGCATATTAAAAAGCAGAGACATTACTTTGCCGACAAAGGTCCATCTAATCAAAGCTTTGGTTTTTCCAGTAGTCATGTATGGATGTGAGAGTTGGACTATAAAGAAAGCTGAGCGCCAAAGAATTGATGCTTTTGAACTGTGGTGTTGGAGAAGACTCTTGAGAGTCCCTTGGACTGCAAGGAGATCCAACCAGTCCATCCTAAAGGGAATCAGTCCTGAATATTCATTGGAAGGACTGATGCTGAAGCTGAAACTCCAATACTTTGGCCACCTGATGCAAAGAACTGACTCACTGGAAAAGACCCTGATGCTGGGAAAGACTGAAGGCAGGAGAAGAAGGTGACAACAGAGGATGAGATGGTTGGATGGCATCATTGACTCGATGGACATGAGTTTGAGCAAGCTCCGGGAGTTGGTGATGCACAGGGAAGCCTGGCATGCTGCAGTCCATGGGGTCGCAAAGAGTCAGATACGAAATGAGTGACTGAACTGAACTGAATGGAATACTTCTAGCTGTACATTGCTTAGACTTTCAAGTGCAAAAGTCATGGTCAATAGTAAATTAAAAACTACAGTGTGTTAGTATGTACAAATGTGCATACACAAAACCAACCAACCAACCAAAGAACCAAAATAATCACAGCATGCTTGACATTTACTTGTTAAAGGAACGCTTCCTGGATTCACATAATCATTAAAAAGAATTTTCAGAAATTCAGAACAGAAGAACTTGGAAGTAAATTTGAAGTAACTCAGAATGGGTAGACTTCTCTTATTACAAAGATGTTTCTTTTCTCTCCTTCCTCCGGTAGTTTAAAATTCCACATCTCTAGCAAAGACATTCAAATCTATAATTCAGCTAACGCTGTCCTCTGAAACTGTGTATCAGATCTAGATCAAGTTTTCTAATTACATCCTACCTATCTCTGTTTATGCCATTCAGGGACCTCAAACCAAACATATCCACGAATCAAACTCATTTGGCTTCCATTATGAAACCTGTTTCTTTTCTGGAATCCTATTTGTTAATGATACCACCATTTTATTCATCACCCAAAGCCATATCCTCATTTCACAGTCTTTTTATTTCTCACTTTTACTACTGCCACTGACTCAGAATTAAACACTGTCCTATATTCTCAACCTTTCACACCTATCCTTGAAAAATGCCAGTGTATTCGTGCTGCTTCCCTTCTTGCAAGTCTTCAATGGCCTGGCAGAATAGATGTTAAAGATCGAGACCTCATTGTCTGACGCAGTTTACTTCCTGCCGCCTCTTTGCTCCTGCACCCTCACCATTCTTTGGTCCGATGGAACACTTAGATATTGTCTGAACGTATCATGCTATTTCACCTTTCTGAGTTTTTAAATGTATTGTTTTGTCATGCATACTACTGTCTCAGAAATCACTAACTGTTTCTGGAACATTAGCTCCTCAAGATATTAAGAGCTACTGGGAGGGAAACAAGGTCACATCCACAATCAGGTAGCCTTAGGCAATTCATATATTATTTAATTTTTTGGAGAATCACAATGCTCATTAGCATAGTGAAGGCTCTACAGAGTCTCGGAGTAGAAATACAGTGTTCTCCCAAATTATTTGACAACTGAATACCTTTACTATCTGATTCTCCTTAGGCACTATTTTAAGAACCCACTTCAGAAAACATTGCTTTATCTACTTCTTCACTTAGAAATGCCTATTCATCCTTCGAATTCACTTCCAATGAATGCAGTGAGAAAATGAAGACACAGACCAGATTCTTCAGACTACAAACCGTCTACCTCAGGACAAGTGTATCTCTTCCCAGGGACATCCAGAAATTATTAGTATACAAAACTTAGTCACATACTAGTTAGGCTCAATTCACTAAGTCAGCAACAAAAAGCAACAAAAAGCACCTAAAACATATTCCTTGAAAGTGAGTTATGAAAAATATATTTATAAGCATGAAGACAATAGTTATTACAATATTTCTTCCTAAATATTAATTTAGAAAAAGAACATGGCATATTTAATGTAAACTTCTGAAATATTCTGAGAACACAGAGTCATAAGTAGTGGTCACCACAGTTAAAACAGATGCTTTGTTTAGTTATATACAGAAACAAATTCCTTATGAGAACCCTTGAAGATAATGTTTAAAACTTAACTTTTCTAGATACCCAATGAAACATATATGTAATATAAACATCAAAATATCTTCCCTAACAAACAGCCCCCAAATATATCATCTGACGTTTGTGATATGGACATGGTGGCATAGGGCATTTATGAGTAACACCTACACATTTCCATACCCACGAAACAGGCAAGTGAATCTCCTCATTCTTTAAAACAGGGAGACATATCTGGGTCACTTTCAAGAATTGTTAAAGTCAGGTTTGAACTCATGTATTTCCACCTATTATTTAGAACACACATATACGATACTCAGAGACACCAAACATACATAACAAAAAACATCTGGAGATGGTAGTTAGTCAAAATTTCCATCAATTTCCATTAGTTTACTCAAATCTTACAAGCCTGCAATTAGTTTCTACTTTCAAGTTAATAAAAGAAGTGAGAACTGCTCTCTTCATAAGCTAGTAAGAAACAGGTAGATCTCCTAAAGAATGGGACATTAAAATAAACAATTGTACTGATGGGCTTTAAAATTCACATATGGATGATTTAGCAAAAGACTTTGTACTTCCATTTATAATAAAAGAAACAACACAATGTTAACATTTGAGAATTTTAGTTGCCTTTTAAGGAATTATACCCAAACATCAAGAAAAAACATACTGGGATTAGGAATAAGAAGCAGCAAAACTAAAAATAATCCATTAATTTATACAACCCACAAAAAGTAATTTCTTTGCTAAAGTATATTTTGAAACATTGCAAACATTTCAAGAGGAAAAGAACAGCAGTTATAAAACTAAAACTGTCACTAGAAGTAGGGAAAAAAAAACCAACACATTTTCTTTCTATCACTAACAGACAAGTAAGAGAGCCATTTCAACAGCCAACTGACAAATATTTGTAGGGTGCTAAGCACTGACTCATTGGAAAAGACCCTGATGCTGGGAAAGATTGAAGGCGGGAGGAGAAGGGGATGACAGAGGATGAGATGGTTGGATGGCATCACCGACTCAGTGGACATGAGTTTGGGTAGGCTCTGGGAGTTGGTGATGGAGGGGAAGCCTGGCGTGCTGCAGTCCATGGGGTCACAAAGAGTCGGATATGACTGAGTGACTGAACTGAACTCAACTGAAGCACTGCTCTCAGGGTTGGGAATATAGCAGTTTGGGCTGCCACAGAAGACGTACTCCAGTGAAGGTAGACAGATGATACACACAAAACAAACATATTGCATCAGGGCTAAAAAGAAACATAAACAGAGAAAGGGGTCAAAGAGTAAAGGAGAGGAGACTTATTTTAGACAGGATGGATGATCTGAAAGGCACTTTCTGATAAGGTGACATGCGAGATCTGAATGAAGTGACCGAGTCAGCCATATGGATTGTTTGGGGAAGAGTTTTCCAGGCAAAGGGGATAACAGATAGAGTTAGTAAATAGGAGATGGACAGAAGATCAAAGAAATAGCCAGGGGTCAGAGTACGCAGGACTGTAAAATCTATGTAAGAACTTTGGGTTTTGAGTTAGATGCATTTTGTGACATTATTTGACATTTTAGAAAAAAATCTCCCAAGTGGCGCAGTGGTAAAGAATCCACTTGCCAAGGCAGGAGATGCTAGAGATGGGGGTTTAATCCCTGGGTTGGGAAGATCCCCTCGAAGAGGAAATGGCAACCCACTCCAGTATTCTTGCCTGGAGGACCCTGATGGACAGAGGAGCCTGGAGGGCTACAGTTCCTGGGGTTGCAAAGAATGAGACACGACTAAGCACACATGCACCCATGTATTATAATGCAGGGCAAGTGTGTAAAATTCATTCTCTTTAAAAATGTGAAGACAACAGGTGCTCCAGGCCTCAGCAATTCAGGACAAATCTGATACAAGGTCAAAAAGAATCACAGAATCTCAGATTTGGAAAGACAACTAAAGATAATTTAATCCAACCACACCTCTAACGCTGTTACTAAAACCAATTTCTGTCTCTACAGTTTCTTCAGGATACAGTTGATGATAATTCACTGCCTGATATTAAAGTCACTTATGGAAAAAAATATATTGAAGATGGCGGAGGAGTAGGACAGGGAGAACACTTTCTCCCCCACAAATTCATCAAAAGAACATTTAAACGCTGAGTAAATTCCACAAAACAACTTCTGAATGCCGGCAGAGGACATCAGGCACCCAGAAAAGCAACCCAAGTCTTCGAAAGGAGATTTTTAACTTTTGCTTTTTGGTATTTGTTATCAATTTTATACCTATATTTTCTTTATAATTTTTGCGACTTTTTTTTTTCTCTCTCTTTCTTTTCCTTCTTCTTTTCTTTAACATTGTATTTTTTAAATTCCAAACTCTACTCTAGATTTTTAATTTTTGCTTCTATGTATTTGTTACCAATTTTGTACCTTTAAGAACCCAATCTTCAGTACCCATTTTTCACTAGGGAGCGAGATTACTGGCTTGACTGCTCTCTCTCCCTTTGGACTCTCCTTTTTCTCCACCAGGTCGCCTGTGTCTCCTCCCTAACCCCTCTCTACTGTACCCAACTCTGTGAATTTCTGTGTGTTCCAGACGGTGGAGAACACTTAGGGAACTGATTACTGGCTGGATCTGTCTCCCTCCTTTTCATTCCCCCCTTTTATCTTACTGGCCACCTCTGCCTCCTTCCTCCTTCTTCTCTTCTCTGTATAACTCCATGAACATCTCTGAGCATCTCTGAGTTGTGGAGTGCACATAAGGAAGTGATAACTGGCTAGCCCACTCTCTCCTCTTTTGATTCCACCTCATCTCATTCGGGTCACCTCTAACTCCCTCCTCCCTCTTCTCCATGTAATGCTGTGAACCTCTCTGGGTGACACTCACGGTGGAGAAACTTTTCATCTTTAATGTAGATGTTTTATCAATGGTGCTGTATAGAAGGAGAAGTTTTGAAACTACTGTAAAAATAAGACCAATAACTGGAAGCAGGAGGCTTAAGTCCAAACCCTGACTCCAGGGAACTCCTGACTCCAGGGAACATTAATTGACAGGAGCTCATCAAACGCCTTCATACCTACACTGAAACCAAGCACCACACAAGGGCCAACAAGTTCCAGGACAAGACAAACCAAACAAATTCTCCAGCAACAAAGGAACACAGCCCTGAGCTCCAAGATACAGGCTGCCCAAAGTCACCCCAAAACCATCGACATCTCAAAACTCATTACTGGACACTTCATTGCACTCCAGAGAGAAGAAATCCAGCTCCACCCACCAGAACACTGACACAAGCTTCCTTAACCAAGAAACCTTGACAAGTCACCTGTACAAACCCACACAGAGCGAGGAAATGCCACAATAAAGAGAACTCCACAAACTGCCAGAATACAGAAAGGACACCCCAAACTCAGCAATTTAAACAAGATGAAGAGACAGAGGAATACCCAGCAGATAAAGGAACGGATAAATGCCCACCAAACCAAACCAAAGAGGAAGAGATAGGGAATCTACCTGATAAAGAATTCCAAATAATGATAGGGAAATTGATCCAAAATCTTGAAATCAAAATGGAATCACAGATAAATAGCCTGGAGACAAGGATTGAGAAGATGCAAGAAAGGTTTAACAAGGACCTAGAAGAAATAAGAGAGTCAATATATAATGAATAATGCAATAAATGAAATTAAAAACACTCTGGAGGCAACAAATAGTAGAATAACAGAGGCAGAAGATAGGATTAGTGAATTAGAAGATAGAATGGTAGAAATAAATGAATCAGAAAAGAAAAAAGAAAAACAAATTAAAAGAAATGAGAACAATCTCAGAGACCTCCAGGACAATATTAAACGCTACAACATTTGAATCATAGGAGTCCCAGAAGAAGAAGACAAAAAGAAAGACCATGAGAAAATACTTGAGGAGATAATAGTTGAAAACTTCCCTAAAATGGGGAAGGAAATAATCACTCAAGTCCAAGAAACCCAGAGAGTCCCAAACAGGATAAACCCAAGGCGAAACACCCCAGGACACATATTAATCAAGTTAACAAAGATCAAACACAAAGAACAAATATTAAAAGCAGCAAGGGAAAAACAACAACTAACACACAAGGGGATTCCCATAAGGATAACAGCTGATCTTTCAATAGAAACTCATCAAGCCAGGAGGGAATGGCAAGACATACTTAAAGTGATGAAAGAAAATAACCTACAGCCCAGATTATTGTACCCAGCAAGGATCTCATTCAAATATGAAGGAGACATCAAAAGCTTTACAGACAAGCAAAAGCTGAGAGAATTCAGCACCACCAAACCAGCTCTCCAACAAATACTAAAGGATATTATCTAGACAGGAAACACAAAAACGGTGTATAAATTCAAACCCAAAACAATAAAGTAAATGGCAACGGGATCATACTTATCAGTAATTACCTTAAACGTAAATGGGTTGAATGCCCCAACCAAAAGACAAAGACTGGCTGAATGGATACAAAA
>NW_011494835.1:1483664-1485034 GCF_000754665.1 Bison bison bison
AAGGATCAATCCAAGAAGAAGATATAACAATTATAAATATATATGCACCCAACACGGGAGCACTGCAATATGTAAGACAAATGCTAACAAGTATGAAAGGAGAAATTAACAATAACACAATAATAGTGGGAGACTTTAATACCCCACTCACACCTATGGATAGATCAACTAAACAGAAAATTAACAAGGAAACACAAACTTTAAATGATACAATAGACCAGTTAGACCTAATTGATATCTATAGAACATTTCATCCCAAAACAATGAATTTCACCTTTTTCTTAAGCGCACATGGAACCTCCTCCAGGATAGATCACATCCTGGGCCATAAATCTAGCCTTAGTAAATTCAAAAAAATAGAAATCATTCCAAGCATCTTTTCTGAGCACAATACAGTAAGATTAGATCTCAATTACAGGAGAAAAACTGTTAAAAATTCCAACATATGGAGGCTGAACAACACGCTGCTGAATAACCAACAAATCACAGAAGAAATTAAAAAAAAATCAAAATTTGCATAGAAACGAATGAAAACACAACAACCCAAAACCTGTGGGACACTGTAAAAGCAGTCCTAAGGGGAAAGTTCATAGCAATACAGGCATACCTCAAGAAACAAGGAAAAGTCAAATAAATAACCTAACTCTACACCTAAAGCAACTAGAAAAGGAAGAAATGAAGAACCCCAGGGTTAGTAGAAGGAAAGAAATCTTTAAAATTAGGGCAGAAATAAATGCAAAAGAAACAAAAGAGACCATGGCAAAAATCAACAAAGCCAAAAGCTGGTTCTTTGAAAGGATAAATAAAATTGACAAACCATTAGCCAGACTCATCAAGAAACAAAGGGAGAAAAATCAAATCAATAAAATTAGAAATGAAAATGGAGAGATCACAACAGACAACACACAAAGGATCATAAGAGACTACTATCAGCAATTATATGCCAATAAAATGGACAACGTGGAAGAAATGGACAAATTCTTAGAAAAGTACAACTTTCCAAAACTCGACCAGGAAGAAATAGAAAATCTTAACAGACCCATCACAAGCATGGAAATTGAAACTAATCAGAAATCTTCCAGCAAACAAAAGCCCAGGTCCAGACGGCTTCACAGCTGAATTCTACCAAAAATTTAGAGAAGAGCTAACACCTATCCTACTCAAACTCTTCCAGAAAATTGCAGAGGAAGGGAAACTTCTAAACTCATTCTATGAGGCCACCATCACCCTAATACCAAAACCGGACAAAGATCCCACAAAAAAAGAAAACTACAGGCCAATATCACTGATGAACATAGATGCAAAAATCCTTAACAAAATTCTAGCAATCAGAATCCAACAACATATTAAAAAGATCATACACCATGACC
>NW_011494835.1:1485186-1486343 GCF_000754665.1 Bison bison bison
AAAAGGGTGCCCACTTTCACCATTACTATTCAACATAGTATTGGAAGTTTTGGCCACAGCAATCAGAGCAGAAAATGAAATAAAAGGAATCCAAATTGGAAAAGAAGAAGTAAAACTCTCCCTGTTTGCAGATGACATGATCCTCTACATAGAAAACTCTAAAGACTCCACCAGAAAATTACTAGAACTAATCAATGATTATAGTAAAGTTGCAGGATATAAAAACAACACACAGAAATCCCTTGTATTCCTATACACTAATAATGAGAAAACAGAAAGAGAAATTAAGGAAACAATTCCATTCACCATTGCAATGGAAAGAATAAAATACTTAGGAATATATCTACCTAAAGAAACTAAAGACCTATATATAGAAAACTATAAAACACTGGTGAATGAAATCAAAGAGGACAGTTACAGATGGAGAAATATACCATGTTCATGGATTGGAAGAATCAGTATAGTGAAAATGAGTATACTACCCAAAGCAATTGATAGATTCAATGCAATCCCAATCAAGCTACCAATTGTATTCTTCACAGAGCTAGAACAAATAATTTCACCATTTGTATGGAAATACAAAAAACCTCGAATAGCCACGGCTGTCTTGAGAAAGAAGAATGGAACTGGAGGAATCAACCTACCTGACTTCAGGCTCTACTACAAAGCCATAGTCATCAAGACAGTATGATACTGGCACAAAGACAGAAATATAGATCAATGGAACAAAATAGAAAGCCCAGAGATAAATCCACGCACATAAGGACACCTTATCTTTGACAAAGGAGGCAAAACTATACAATGGATTAAAGACAATCTCTTTAACAAGTGGTGCTGGGAAAACTGGTCAACCACTTGTAAAAGAATGAAACTAGAACACTTTCTAACACCATACACAAAAATAAACTCAAAATGGATTAAAGATCTCAACGTAAGATCAGAAACTATAAAACTCCTAGAGGAGAACATAGGCAAAACACTCTCAGACATAAATCACAGCAGGATCTTCTATGACCCACCTCCCAGAATATTGGAAATAAAAGCAAAAATAAACAAATGGGACCTAATTAAACTTAAAAGCTTCTGCACATCAAAGGAAACTATTAGCAAGGTGAAAAGCCAGCCTTCAGAATGGGAGAAAATAATAGCAAATGAAA
>NW_011494835.1:1486565-1487382 GCF_000754665.1 Bison bison bison
ATTAAAGATCTCAACGTAAGATCAGAAACTATAAAACTCCTAGAGGAGAACATAGGCAAAACACTCTCCAACATATATCACAGCAGGATCCTCTAGGACCTACTCCCAGAATATTGGAAATAAAAAGACAAAAATAAACAAATGGGACCTAATTAAACTTAAAAGCTTCTGCACATCAAAGGAAACTATTAGCAAGGTGAAAAGCCAGCCTTCAGAATGGGAGAAAATAATAGCAAATGAAACAACTGACAAACAACTCATCTCCAAAATATACAAGCAACTCCTATAGCTCTATTCCAGAAAAATAAATGACCCAATCAAAAAATGGGCCAAAGAACTAAATAGATATTTCTCCAAAGAAGACATACAGTTGGCTAACAAACACATGAAAAGATGCTCAACATCACTCATTATCAGAGAAATGCAAATCAAAACCACTAATGAGGTACCATTTCACGCCAGTTAGAATGGCTGCGATCCAAAAGTCTACAAATAATAAATGCTGGAGAGGGTGTGGAGAAAAGGGAACCCTCTTACACTGTTGGTGGGAATGCAAACTAGTACAGCCACTATGGAGAACAGTGTGGAGATTCCTTAAAAAACTGGAAATAGAACTGCCTTATGATCCAGCAATCCCACTGCTGGGCATACACACTGAGGAAACCAGAAGGGAAAGAGACACGTGTACCCCAATGTTCATCGCAGCACTGTTCATAATAGCCAGGACATGGAAGCAACCTAGATGTCCATCAGCAGATGAATGGATAAGAAAGCTATGGTACATAAACACAATGGAGTATTACTCAGCCATTAAAAA
>NW_011494835.1:1487482-1532092 GCF_000754665.1 Bison bison bison
AGAATGGCATTGAAACATGTATACTATCATGTATGAAACGAGTTGCCAGTCCAGGTTCGATGCACGATGCTGGATGCTTGGGGCTGGTGCACTGGGATGACCCAGAGGGATGGTATGGGGAAGGAGGAGGGAGGGGGGTTCAGGATGGGAAACACGTGTATACCTGTGGTGGATTCATTTCGATGTTTGGCAAAACCAATACAATATTGTAAAGTTTAAAAATAAAATAAAATAAATAGGGATAATAACACCTAAAAAAAAAAAAAAATATATATATATATATATAGTTATCTTTCTGAAAATTGGAATGTTTTTGGTATTTGTTAGCTTTAAATTTTTTAAGTGTATTATGATTTTGTTCAAAATAAAAATTCACATTGGTTCTAAAAAAAAAAAATAAAGTCACTTATGAAACTAGAATCAAGTGCACCCAAAGTTAAATAGCTGGCTTCCCAGATGGCTCAGTGGGTAGAGAATATGCCTGCCATGAAGGAGACATAAGAGATGCAGGCTAGATCACTGATTGGGAAGATCCCCTGGAGGAGGAAACAGCAACCCACTCCAGTATTCTTACCTGAAAAAATCCTGTGGACAGAGGATCCTGGCAGGCCACAGTCCATGGGGTCACAAAGAGTTGGACATGACTGAGCAACTGAGCAGAGCACACAAGCACAGAGAGGAATATAAACCATCCACTGGAATCCTCTGACATGACAGTGCCATGATAAGTACTTTGTCTACACCATCTCCTGTGTTGAAAACTACTTATATAAAAGGTATTGGGGACATATGTATACCCAGTGGCTGATTCATATTGATGTTCGGCAGGAACCAACACAATTCTATAAAGCAATTATCCTTCAATTCAAAAAAATAAAGTTTTTAAAAAAGGAATACATTTTACCTTCGATTTTCCATGTAAATAAAGGAGGTTCAAAAAGTTTGGATACTATCCCCAGAGTCATATAGCGATTTGCATCAGTTGATGGAATTTACATGTGTGCTGCAGTTATTGCAATCTTATTTTAAGGACTTCTCGGTAAGACTTCAAACTTTAATCTTTTCCAACTCGATACTGATTTCATATTCCCTTGTACCTAGTGGATTTTCAAGTATGCCTATTGAATTAAACACTTCAGCAAACTTTAATCTCTTAAGAAATCTACGACTATTCAGGACATGGTGCTGATCACCAGGTACTTAAGAGGAAAGGAGAAGTGAAAGAAGAAGAAACAGTAGCAAAAACTGAAGAAATGAATATTATACAGAATCAACCTAAGTTTCTCCACTGATTAAATACACAGATGAAGTAAAGTGGACTCTATGTTGATATTAAAAAATATCTAACAGTAATGAGAACATTTCTAAGAAAACAGTGTTTTCATACATATATGGACAATAAAGGCTTACATGCTCAGAGGCAAGCTAGAGTAGGCAGAAGGAAGGGGTCTGAACTAACTGGTAATTTATAAATTCTCACGTAACAAGGGAGAGCTTAAAGAGTGAAACTTTCATTGCTTCACTTTAGTGCAGTGCCAGTCTTTTAATCCCTTCCTGACCTATTTTCATTCACTGCTGAAAAGGGTACATTGTTTGATTTGGGTATTAGCTTTTAAGGAGATTAGTTTCCAGGGAAAGTAAAGCATTTTGCATATAAAGAGAGAACCTCATACAAGGCATCAGAGTGCACTCTTTTCCCAAATCACCTGTTAAAAACAAATAAAAACAAAACAGTATTCAATATTTATTCCCTCCCAAAATTAGAGATGAAATTAAAATTATTTTGTATGAGAAAATATTTCTCAGTGAAAAATATCTGAAAATCTTGCAAAATACATACGTGCTTTTTAGCATTTTAACCAGAAAGATGAATTTGTTCATGCATAAGCAGGAAATGAAAATTAATAGATCTATCCTTTTAATCATGGATGTCAATCTGCATTAATTATTAATTATGGATTAAAATGCAATTAAAATTCAAACAATGGGGAAATACATAAAGCTTCCTAAATATTCACATAATTTAATTTTTCTTAGAGACTTCTGGCTTGATCTTAACCCTTCAGAATAATTTGTCCATATATCTAAGTGGGTACAGATTACTTTTTTCTCAGCCCTAATAGTTTTAATACCCCTTTTATAACAAATATTTTATAATATACTCCTTAACTATTCCAAAGTAAAATGCAAAGATAATATAGCTTGAAAGTGAAGTTGCTCAGTCGTGTCCAACTCTTTGCAACCCCATGGACTGTAGCCCACCAGGCTCCTTAGTCCATGGAATTTTCCAGGCAAGAGTACTGGAGTGGGTTGCCATTTCCTTCTCCAGAGGATCTTCCAAACCCAGGGATAGAACCTGGGTCTCCCACAGTGCAGGCAAACGCTTTACTGTCTGAGCCACCAGGGAAGATCTATATAATCTAAATAAAAATAATCACTTGACTATAATATAAAGACATATATGCTGCTGCTGCTGCTAAGTCACTTCAGTCATGTCCGACTCTGTGCAACCCGAGACAGCAGCCCACCAGGCTCCCCCATCCCTGGGATTCTCCAGGCAAGAACACAGGAGTAGGTTGACATTTCCTTCTCCAATGCAGGCAAGTGAAAAGTGAAAGTGAAGTTGCTCAGTCATATTCAACTCTCAGCGGCCCCATGGACTGCAGCCTACCAGGCTCCTCCACCCATGGATTGTCCAGGCAAGAGTACTGGAGTGGGTTGCCATTGCCTTCTCCGAAAGACACATATAAAGACATATAAATATAGGACAGTATTGTAACATGCTCAGTCACTTCTAGGGACCAAAATGGCCACTCAGATTTCTAAAACATCCTCAGGGCTCAATATTAAATATCATAACATGTAAATTCTTTGTATTGGGTGAACTTTTCTCTATAATTTAAGGGGTATTTTGTTACTGGAATTTTGTTCCTTATTCACCCAAAGTACCATAAGTTATAGAAAGCAGATTTTCTCAGAACATATCAATAATTTATGGGATTTGACTTCTATTTCAAAAATTTCCCCCTATAGAAACCACCTTCTGTACATTAGTACTCAATGGTCTAATACAAAGGAGGTATCTGTAGGTAAGTAAACCAATATATTTTGTTTTTTAAATGAGCTCCCTGATATAGCCATCTGGTTATTTTTATATTTCTTTTGTAATAATAATAATAATAATAATGAATCACATATCTGAAACCTTTGGAAATATTTCTCATAAACCAAAATTTTCTAGATAACTAAAACATAACCTTCTTAAAAAGTAAAATTTGTGTTATTAAATATCCCCTACATAAAAATGTATTTTATATGCATATATTATAAATAACACTATTGGTAATAAAATGATTACTGGATATCCAATGTCCAGCCTAAGAAATAAAACATTACTAATACTCTTAAATCCTATATATATTTCCCTACCCAGTTGTATCTCCCTCATCTTTCCCTGCCCTGAGACTGTCACTATTCTGAATTTTGTGTTTATCATTGCACTGGCTTTCTTTTTTTGCTACATGCATGTATAACCCTAATGCTATATTATTTAGTTTTGAATACTTCTAAACTGTAGGTAAATGGAATTGTATTTTATACATAATTTATGCAAATTTCATTTCTTGCTGTTTTCTAACATTCATCCATGTATATATATATATAACTGTACTTTGTTTTTCCATTGTAGAGTTTTAATATAACTTATCTATTTTCTTGTTGCTAGTCATTTGAAATGTTTCATTTTTGCTTTTTCTTTTTTCAATTACAAACAACTGAAAACATCTACAATTTTGGAATTTTTTAAGCTGGCTGCATATTTGTTAACCTTTTAAAAACTTGAATATAATTTAAACTTTCTTTACTGAGGCCAAGACTATGACTATCAATTTTACACAATACAGCATTATAACAATGCCTTCAGAGGTTATAGAGATGTATTTTCTAATTTTTACTAGAATTAGTATATTTAGTCTGCTTTTTATAGTTCTTCTCTCTTAATCTTCAGCTATTGGCAAGAAACTTCTCATTGCTACAATGTTTATTCTAACATTCTCTATTTTCAATTTCCTCTCCATAGACCTGGAGCCTAGCCAATGAAATGTGAGTGCAGTGCCAACAGGAAGAAAAAATAGGTTATGACTGAAAGGCCAAATGGGAGCTTTTCTAGAGAGAATGTGTACAATCATGAGATAAAATGGTATTATGGGAAGAACAAAGATTTTGATATTTCAAGTCTGGCTCAGGCATTTATTAGTTGTCTGACTTTGTTGTTACCAAGTCTTTCTGAGAGTATCTGCTTTCTCATCTTTAAAATGCACGTAACAATCCTATCTGATAGAACTATTGCAAGAAATAAATAGCACCGTAGCATACATAGTCCCAGCTAAGTCACTGGCCTTCAGTAAATGTAGGTTGCTTCTCCTTGATATCTACTTCACATTAGAGCATGGTATTTGCCCAGCTACTTCAAGAGACCAGAGTATTTTTGGCTCACCCCTGGCCCACAGATGTGTTCTATCTAATTCCAGACATACGATCTCCATGGGAGCAGGGTATTATTATAGCTTTAAAAATCACAGCAAGCACTTCATTATAAATGTTAGCAGAACTGCTACTACAGAAAAATTGGTTTGTGACTTAAACACTTCTCAAATGCAAAAAAGAAACACAGAGAAAAAAAGTTAAAGAAAGAGCTGAGGAACATGGTAAAGGACAATGAAAAGTCCATTGCGGACAACCAGTCATCCTAAAGAGAAGACCAGAATAAACGGAACGAAGATTTTATTTGAAGAAATATTGTCTTGAGGGACGGAAATTTTCCCAGACAGAAACAGAACCATCTTCTCTAATATACAAGTGTCTAAAGAGTCTACTCACCCTCTTTGGGAAATGAAAAAACAGGGCAATGTCAGGCTCCAGTTAGCCTACATAGTTTTTATATAGTATCTCATTTCATCCTCATACTATTATCTTCATTTTATAAGTGAAGATATTCTCATTAATATTATTCTCATTTTACTGGGGAAATCCTTCATTATCTTTATCTTGCAATTGAAGAAATAGGATGCTCAGGAAAGTTATCAACTTGGCCAGTCATATAGCTATTAATAATAAGTTCAAAAAAAGAGGGCAAGGCAATGGCACCCCACTCCAGTACTCTTGCCTGGAAAATCCCATGGATGGAGGAGCCTGGTGGGCTGCAGTCCGTGGGGTCGCTAAGAGTCGGACACAACTGACTTCACTTTCACTTTTCACTTTCATGCATTGGAGAAGGAAATGGGAGCCCACTCCAGTGTTCTTGCCTGAAGAATCCCAGGGACGGGGGAGCCTGGTGGGCTGCCGTCTATGGGGTCGCACAGAATCGGACACTACTGAAGTGACTTAGCAGCAGCAGCAGCAGCAGAAACCATGTCTGTTAGACTCCATCAAATCATAAGCATCCACTGAATGTCTCTTGGAAGAAAAATTATAAAAAGAGAAGATAGAAAAGTAAACATAAATCATGACAAGATAATGACAGGTGGTTTTATGTAATCTTGGTGTGGGTAGCCTTCCTAAATAGGGCATCAAAAGCTTGTTTCTAATTTTAGTTATTTAAATTTTTGTCCTGACGTATTATCCATTTTTTTTTGTTGTTAAAAAAACTATTTTGTTGTTCAGAGACTATTTCAGGTTTACTATGGCAGAAGGGTAAATCAAATAATATATTGATGAACTTCATACAGAAGGGCTGCCCTGGTGGCTCCGCTGGTAAAGAATCTGCCTGCAATGTGTGAGACCTGGGTTCGATCCCTGGGTTGGGAAAATCCCCTGGAGAAGGGAAAGTTTACCCACTCCAGTATTCTAGCCATCTCAAAGGGTCACACAAGACTGAGTGACTTTCACGTTCACGTTAGTTGCTAAGTTGTGTCCAACTCTTGCGAGCCCACGGTCTATAGCCCACCAGACTCCTTTGTCCAAGGGATTCTCCAGGCAAGAAGACTGAAGTGGGTTACTATTTCCTCCCCTAGGGGATCTGTCTGACCCAGGGATTGAACCCGGGTTACCAACTGAGCTATAAGGGTGTATGGTAGACTTTGTAATTCAATGTTATAAAATTAGATCAGAGTTTAATTGTCATTTTATTAAAGAAATTTTGAAGAAGAAGGTGAAAACAAGAAGAGGAGGAGGAGGAGGGGAAGAGAGGGAAGACCATCTTAACACAAAAACCTTAACACAATTCATTTCACAAAGGTCTGCCCTCATTCATCTTGACATTTATCTGCCCTCATGGCCTAGCATTGAATGAAAAAATCAAATGGTGTCAACTGCATTGTTCACAGATTCTGTATTTGTGAATTATTTTTTATTAAATTTGTAACCTCAAGACTGACACTTGTGGTGCTTTTGTAGTCATTTGTGGACATGCACAGAGTAGCAGAGTTGTATAACACACATCGTCCAGTTGAGGTTGAATGAGGTGATGATCTGAAAATATGGGACCAAATAGACCATGAAAAGGAGACTTGTTTATAGTATGATAGCTGAGACATACTATAAACAAGTCTCCTGCTGCTACTGCTGCTGCTAAGTTGTTTCAGCCGTGTCTGACTCTGTGCGATCCCATAGACGGCAGCCCACCAGGTTCCCCCGTCCCTGGGATTCTCCAGGCAAGAACACTGGAGTGGGTTGCCATTTCCTTCTCCAATGCATGAAAGTGAGAAGTGAAAGTGAAGTCGCTCAGTCGTGTCTGACTCTTAGCAACTCCATGGACTGCAGCCTACCAGGCTCCCCTGTCCCTGGGATTTTCCAGGCAAGAGTGCTGGAGTGGGGTGCCATTGCCTTCTCCATAAACATGTCTCCTATTCATGGTCAATTTGGCCCCACATTTTCTCATATTTTCGTGCTTTTATTTTGTTGGTGATTTTGCAGCTTAAAGTGGCTCCGGAGCATAGTGCTGAAGCACTGTCTAGTGTTCTAAGTGCAAGAAGCTTGTGATGTGCCTTATGGAGAAAGTGTGTGCATTAGATAAGCTTACTCAGGCACATATTACACTACCGTTGGCTTTGAGTTCAATGTTAGACAAGAGTACATATTAAATAAAGTGTCTTTAAACAGAAACACACATAAAGTTATATATGCTTGCTTGACAAAAATGTGATCAGAGGCTTGGAGGAACTTAATCCAATATTTTTCCTAGAGCAGTGGTTTAGTACCTAGTAATTGAGTGTTTGCAATGATTTTATAGAACATGACTACTATGAATAACGAAATTTATTGTATCTATTGGGCAAATATTATGCATCAATAGCAACTGGTATTATTTTTTAATATTCCCTTTCACACTTTGCCTCTCTGGGAAATAATTTAAAATACTTTACCATTTTGACTCATTGGAAATTGGAAAGAACTGACTTATTGAAAAAGACCCTGATGCTGTGAAAGATTGAAGGCAGGAGAAGGGGATGACGGAGGATGAGATGGTTGGATGGCATCACTGACTCAATGGACATGAGTCTGAGTAAGCTCCAGAGTTGGTGATGGACAGGGAAGCCTCAGGTGCTGCAGTCCTTAGGGTTGCAAAGAGCTGGACACGACTGAGCAACTGAACTGAACTTACCATTTTGTGTCATGTGAATTTATAAAAATCATTATTTTACCTTGTAAGAATAAAATGTATATTTCTCATTTTTTCTTCATGTCCATATCTGAAAGATATTTTGAACTCAAGATTCTTAGGACCTAGTAAAGTCCCCAAGAAACCACAGTGATATCAGGGAAAACTGCCTATGTAGTATCCATAATTTTTTTTTTTTTTGGTTGTGTGGCTTGTGAGATCTTAGTTTCCTGACCAAGGATTGAACCTGGGCCTGCTACAGAGAAAGCACAGAGTCTCAACCACTGGACCACAAGCGGAGTTCCTACAAATTTTTATATAAGGTCAAAAAGAATTTTACAACCTTCTGTGAAACCTACTTCAATGGTTGATATCACTTGGTACTAATTTAAATTTATTCATAAGCATTTATTTCTGCCATGAATCATGCACTGTGATGTATCCAAGAGACTGCAAAGATAAATATGATATGTCATTACCCTTTGGGATCTCAAAGGGTGGGGAAGGCTATATACAAGACAGGTAGGTAAACAGACCATTATGATGCACTGTGATAAGTCCTAGAGACTCACAGTGAGGAGATGGAAAAAGGCATTCCACGTAAATGGAAATCAAATGAAAGCTGGACTTAAAAATAAAGACTGTTAGAAAAGACAAAGGACACTACATAATAATCAAAAGATCAACCCAAGAAGATATAATAACTATAAATATGCAACCAACATAGGAGTACCTCAATATACAAGACAAATATTAACAGACATAAAAGGAGAAATTGACAGTAACACAATAATAATGGGAGACTTTAATATCCCACTTATATCAATGGACAGATCATCCAGAAGGAAAATCAGTAAGGAAGCCTTAAATGACATATTAGACCAGATGAACTTTAATGTTTGCAAAGTGTTCCAACCAAAAGCAGCAGAGTACGCATTATTTTCAAAGGCACATGGAACATTCTCCAGAATGAATCACATGCAGGGCCACAAAGTGAGACCTGATAAATTCAAGAAAACTGAAATCACATCAAACATCTTTTCTGACCATGATGCTACATGATTAGAAAACTACAAGAAAAAAACTGTTACAAACACAAACACTTGGAGGCTAAATAGTATGTTACTAAACAACCAATGGATCACTGAAAAAATCAAATATGAAATAAAAAAATACCTAGAGACAATGAAAATGAGAACAGAATGATCCAAAACCTATGGGACACAGAAAAAGCAGTCCTAAGAAGGAAATTTACAGTGATATAAGCTTATCTCAGTAAGCAAGAAAAATCTCAAACAACCTAATCTTATGTGTACAGAAACAAAAGAAGAACAAAAAAGCTGAAAGTTAGTTAGTAGAAGGAAAAATAATAATGATCAGAGCAGAAATAAATGAAACAGAGGCTAAAAAAATATTTAAAAATCAATGAAACTAAAATCTGGTTCTTTGAAATGATAAACAACATTGACAAATCTTTAGCTAGACTTTTCAAGAAAAATAGGGAGAGGGTCCCAATCAATAAAATCAGAAAATAAAAAGAAGTTAGGGATTTCACTGGTGGTCCAGTGGATAAGACTCCAAGCTCCCAATGCAGGGGGCCCAGGCTCAATTCCTGGTCAGGGAACTAGATTCCACATGCCAAGACTAAAACCTGGTGCAGTCAAATAAATTAAAAAAAAAAAAATTTTTTTTTTTTTTAAATGGGGTTCCCTGGGGGTTCAGTGGTAAAGAATCTGCCTGCTAATGCAGGAGACATGGGCTCGATCCCTGGGTCAGGAAGATCCCCTGGAGTAGGAAATGGCAACCCACTCCAGCATTCCTGCCTGGGAAATCCCATGGACGGAGGAGCCTGGCAGGCTGAGATCCATGAGGTCACAAAAGAGTTGGACAGCACTTAGCTAAGAAGAAGTTACAACCAACATCACAGAAATACAAAGGATCATAAGAGAATACTATGAGCAACTTACGCCAACAAAATGGACAACTTCAAAGAAACAGACCATGATCAAGTGGGCTTTATCCCAGGGATACAATAATTTTTCAATATTTGCAAATCAATCAATATGATACACCACACTAACAAACTGAAGACTTAAAAACCATACAATCATCTCAGTATATGCAGAGAAAGCTTTTGATAATATTCAACATCAATTAATGACAAAAGCTGCAAAAAGTGAGCAAAGAGGGAACATACCTCAACATAATAAAAGGCATATATGACAAACCCACAGTTTACATTATACTCAGTGGGTGAAAAGCTGAAAACGTTTCCTCCAAGGTCAGGAATAAGACAAGGATGCTCACTCTCACCACTTTTATTCAACAGAGTTTTGGAAGTCCTAGCCACAGCAATCAGAGAAGAAAAAGAAATGAGAAGAAGAAGTAAAACTGTCACTTGTTTGCAGATGACATGATGCTATATACAGAAAATCCTGAAGACACTACCAGAAAACTACTAGAGCTCATTGATGAATTAAATAAAGTTGCTGGATACAAAATTAACACATATAAATCTCTTGCATTTCTATATACTTAACAACGAAAGATCAGAAAGGGGAATTAAGGAAGCAATCCCATTTAGCATCACATCCAAAAGAATAAAATACCTAGGAATAAACCTACTTAAGCAGGAAAAAGACCTGTATGAAAATTATATGATGCTGATAAAAGAAATGGAAGACAACACAGCAGGTGGAAAGATATACTCTGTTCTTGGATTGGAAGAATCAATATTGTCAAAATAAACATACTAGTCAAGACAGTCTACAGATTCAATGCAATCACTATCAAATTATAAATGGCATTTTTCATAGAACCAGAACAAAAAAATTTTAATGTGTACAGAAATACAAAAGACCCTGAATAGTCAAAACAATCTTGAGGAAGAAAAGTAGAGGTGGAGGAATCAGGCTCCCTGACTTCAGATTATACTACAAAGCCACAGATATCAAAACAGTATGGCACTGGCACAAAAACAGATATATGGATCAATGGAATAGGATAGAAAGCCTAGAAACAAACTCACACACTTATAGTCAGGTAATCTATTACAAAGGAGGGAAGAATGTACTATGGACAAATGATAGCTTCTTCTACAAGTAATGTTGGGAAACCTGGACAGCTACCTGTAAAAGAATGAAACTAGAACATTCTCACACACCATAAAACAAAAATAAGCTCAAAATGGATTAACGACCTAAACATAAGACTGGATACTATAAAATTCCTAGAGGAGAGCATAGGGATGACAATCTCTGACATATATTGCCAGCAATATTTTTTGGACCTGTCTCCTAGAGTAGTGAAAATAAAAATGACCAAATATAAAAAATACAAAAATAAACAAATAGGACTTGATTAGATTTAAAAGCTTTTGCATAGCAAGTGAAGTGAAGTTGCTCAGTCATGTCTGACTCTTTGTGACCCCATGGACTGTAGCCTACCAGGTTTCCCCATCCATGAGATTTTCCAGGCAAGAGTACTGGAGTGGGTTGCCATTTCCTTCTCCAGAGCAAAGGAAACCAAAAACAAAATGAAAAAACATCCTACAGACTGGGAAAAACTATTTGCAAACAATGCTACCAACAAGACATCCATGTCCAAAATATATGAACAGCTCATACAACTTACCAAAAAAACAAAAAAACACACAAACAACCCAATTGAAAACTGGGAAGAAGACCTAAATAGACATTTCTACATAGATGACATATAAATGGCCAAAAGGTACACAAAAAGATGCTCAGTATCATTAACTATTAGAGAAATTCAAATTAAAACCACAATGAGATACCACCTTGTACCAGTCAAAGTGGCCATCATTAAAAACTCTACAAATAACAAATGATGGATAGGGTATAGAGAAAAAGGAAACCTCCTACATTGTTGGTGGGAATGTAAATTGGTGCTGTCACTATGGAGAAAAGTATGGAAGTTCCCTAAAAAGCTAAAAATAGAGTTACCATATGATCCAGCAATCCTACTCCTGGGCACATAACCACAAAAGATGAAAACTCTAATTCAAAAAGATACATGCACCCCAATGTTCATAGCAGCACTATTTAAAACAGCCAAGCAACCTAAATGTTCATCAACAGATGAATGGATAAAGATGTGCCCTTTATAAACAATGGAACACTACCCTCAGCCATAAAAATGAATGAAATAATGCCAACTGCAGTCCAATGTGCATGGACCTAGAGATTATCATATTAAGTGAAGTAAGAGAAAGACAAAACATATATGATATCCCTTAAATGTGAAATCTAAAAAAAAAAAAAAATGATACAAATGAATGTATTTACAAAACAGAAATAGACACAGACAAAGAAAACAAACTCAAGCTTACCAAAAAGGATAGGGGGTGAGGGGGTGGAGAAGTAGAGGAGAGATAATTAGGAGTTTGGGATTACTATATAAAACAGATAAACAACAAAGAACTTCTGTATAGCACAGGTAACTACATTCAATATATTGCAATAATCTATAATGAAAAAGAATCTGAAAAACAATATATATATATATAACTGAAAAATATCTAGGATTAAAATAGTAATAAAAATGAACTACATACTATTAACAAATGGATAACAATGAGAACAGTATATAAAGATTTATGAGATATAGCCAAAGCAGGTCTCAGAAAAAAAAGTCTAGCGCTTTTATTAGAAATAAATCTATCATAAAACAAGAAGCATGGATCTGTACATGACTAAAGCATTTGATCCATGAAATCAAGCAAATAATAATCACAATACATAAAGAAGAAAATACTATGAGAAAAACAGAAATAATCTAAAAACATGGTGGAAAGGAAAAGAAAAATCCAACTCAAATTTTAGAAATGCAAAAGATTGCAGTAATTTTCTCCACATATGAATATACTTTGTTGGCACGAATATAACTTACAACAAAGACATTCTATAGATTAGAGTAGTTTAAAGTTCTGGGGCAATTCAGGAAAAAAATACACTAAATATAGTATTATATTTATGCTTTATGAACAATTTTAGGATAACAGCAAAATTGAGCAGAAACTGCAGAGTTCCCATAGTCCCTCATCCCCTCCACATGCATCCCCCCCACTACCAACATTCCATACCAGAGTGGTACATTTGTTACAGTGGTACATTTGTTATGAACCTATGTTGTTTCCAAGGCAAACCATTCAATATCACAGTAATCCAAGTCTATGCCCCAACTGTGGTGTTGGAGAAGACTCTTGAGAGTCCCTTGGACTGCAAGGAGATCCAACCAGTCCATTCTGAAGGAGATCGGCCCTGGGATTTCTTTGGAAGGAATGATGCTAAAGCTGAAACTCCAGTACTTTGGCCACCTCATGCGAAGAGTTGACTCATTGGAAAAGACTCTGACGCTGGGAGGGATTGGGGGCAGGAGGAGAAGGGGACGAGAGCGGATGAGATGGCTGGATGGCATCACCGACTCAATGGACGTGAGTCTGAGTGAACTCCGGGAGTTGGTGATGGACAGGGCGGTCTGGCATACTGTGATTTGTGGGGTCGCAAAGAGTTGGACACGACTTAGCGACTGAACTGAACTGAATTACGTCAGTATAGCCCCAGAGTCCGAAGTGTTCACTCTAATGTGGTGTATTCTATGAGTCTGGACAAATGTATAACGACATGTACCCACAACCGCAGCATCATACACAACAGTTTCACTGCTTTAAAAATCCTCTGTCCCACCTATTCATCCCTCCCTCCTAACCCCAGAGCAACCACTGATCTCTTTACTGTCACTGTAATTTTGCCTTTCCCAAAATGTCATGCAGTTAAGAAGTGTTTTTAGTGTTATATTTCAAGAATGTGAATAAGAAACTATTCTTACATAGATTAATAAGGGTTAAAATACTTTATGAAATGATAATTTCCTATATAGTTCTCAAATTCCCAGAGTACAAACAAATCTTTTTTTGACATAGCAAGCAAAGCAGCTCATTTCTTTTCATATCAAATTAACCCACAAACACAGTTTCACAGGAACATAAGTTCTCAAATTCTTTCATAGTAGAGCTAATCCTATTAAAACCCTGAATATCAGCAGCATATGCTTCTAGGATTCAAGTTTTTTGACATTATAATTTAATGGGCACACCCAGCTTACTGAACCCTTCATCTAACTTATCAAAGAGCACAGCATAGCTCTGGCAGGGAGGGCTTTGTGCTACACTCACATAATTCATACAGATAAAAATATCTAGCAACCAATCAATCCCTTTTACTGGTTAAGAGAAAAAGGACAGACTTTTACTAGTGTGGGTAGGGGTGGAGGAGCAAGAAGCAAGATTATTTGTTTGCTGAGATTTGAGAACGAATATACATGTTGTAAAACACTTCCCCTTAGTTATGCAAGTAGAAATATAGGTATGTTGTTAGGAAAGGCAAATGTGAAATAGAATATGAATTTAAAATAAAGGCAAAGTTTATTTGCAACTCAATTCAACACCAAAATAGTAAGTACATTACAGTAAACTTTGTTGTTTTTCACTTCTCTCTCTTCCTTCCTCTCTGTTATTTTTCTGTTCCAATATTTATAAAGCTCCTAACGAATAAGACAGGCATTATCCCTGATCAAGAAGATTATGGTCTTGGTGAGTGTAAAGCACTGACAAGAAAACACATAATTAAAACACATGGTACTTAGAACTATGATAACAGAAATACCTAGAACAGGGAGAGCTCGTAGGAGAGTCAACACTTAAAGATAGGGTGAAGGGGGTTGCGAATGAGTGTTTCAGGCTGTGGAGCTGAAAATAGTGCAGCAAAGGTAGAGAGAGTCAGAGAGAATGGAAAGAATTAGGCAGGAGCAACACACAGAAGTCATGTTAAGGAAGCAGGACTTTATCTAAAGGCACTGAAGACTTTTAAAACATAGAAATGACAATATTCAGATTTGTGTTTTTAAGGATCAGCCTAGATGTGAAGTAGAGAATGGATGATGGGCAGTGAGAGCTACTAATAGCCTGTTGCAACAAACCATCTGAGAGACAATGACGGCCTTTAACAGAGGAATGGCAGAGACACAGGGTGTGAAAGAATTTGACACATATAATTCAAAAAACAACCCAACCATATAGCACAGTGATTAACTGGATAGGGGAAGGGTGAATGAGAGGAAGAGGGAAATCAAGGATAATGCCTACCATTGTTACTAGCCTTCACTGTGTGCCAAGAGCTGTGTTTTATGTACATTCTCTCATGTCATCCTCACAGCAATCTTATGACCAGGCCCATTGTGAGCCTCTCCCATGACTTGGGAAGGGGGCTGAAGCTCTCCCATGTCATTACCAACTTACTGAACAGAATCAAAAGACGAATAATTTTGCCTTTAATTCCCATTATAATTCTTACTTCCTCTTTTGTATCTTCTCTGTTAGTGATCACTAGTTAAATATGTATAGTGCCTCAGCAGGGTTCGTCTTACAACCGTGAATAAGTAATGCTCCAAAGATGAGGTGCACAGTTGTCGGTCTTCAACATAAAAAGTAAAGTGGCTGCTTCTGTGGAGAATTTACCTTCTTCTTACTCAGAGTTTACCAAGGCAAATCTCAATTGAGGATCATGGAACTGTGTATCACACCACTGATTTCAGTGATATCCTGGGGCATAAGCAAGGAGATGTGGTTATGCCCCAGATATCACTGTGCCTGGCTTTTCCAGTAGATAAGCATCCAGTGAAAAGCAAGGCATTTGAACCATATAATATATTCAAGAGGGGTTTTATCTCAACTAAGAGTACTGGAGTGAAACCTTTCAAAGTGTATAGTTCAGTCTAAGAAGCAGACATGTCAAGCAAAGCACAAGTCTTGGTGCACAAAATAGAGCAATTCCATAGATTTTCACATTCTTTAATCTTCTCTCAATACCACTCTCTCACATACCCAGCTGCTGATGTTATTGGTAAGTCGTGTCCAACTTTTGTGACCCCATGGACTGTAGCCCACCAGGCTCCTCTGTCCATGGGATTCTCCAGGCAAGAATACTGGAGTGGGTTGCCATTTCCTTCTTGAGGGAATCTTTCTGACCCAGGGATCGGACCCATGTCTCCTGCATTGCAGGCAGGTTCTTTGCCACTGAGTCACCAGGGAAGCCCTACATACCCAGTTAAGGAAATACATTTTATATGAATCAAATATATATTTGAGTGAACTAAAAACTAATGGTTAACTATTCTTTAAAGTCCAAATAATAATTAGGACTTTTGAGAATATGTCTGATATCCCTTTGTCAATGTACTCATGAATAAATGTACTTTTCAAAAAACCTGTGAGGTTGCAAGGGATTTAAGATAAATTTGGAAGATGCAAATGAAATAACTATAAGTGAAAAAAATCACAGATGTGTTTTGTCCGTATGAATGCATCATATGCAAATAGAAAGACTGGAAAGAATGATACATAAATGGTACCAGTTGTTTGGGCTTCCCAGGCGGCGCTACTGAGAAAGAACCCACCTGCCAACGCAAGAGATGCAGGTTCAGTCTCTGGGTAGGGAAGATCCCCTGGAGGAGGGCATGGCGAAGAGCAGCCTGGTGGGCTACAGTCCATAAGGTCACAGAGAGTCAGATACCACTGAAGTGACTTAGTATATTTGGTTTACATATTATTTTCTCTTTTCAAAAAGCTATCAGTTATACTATTATGCCATTTGAGCAATATTAAAACTAAACCTAAGATACAGTTTTTTAAAAAAAGAAAACATTTCTTTTAGAACGGATATAAAATAGCTGCTAAGCATAATTTTTGAGTTGACCGAAGAAGGTCTCGGGTAACATCTTCCATGATGTTTTTATCATGTGTCTACAGCTTTACTATATATGAAATTAGCCGTCCCATGAGAATTTTCTCACCTGAATACAGACACATCTGGTCCCAGTCAGTGATGGTCTCTGCAATTTAGTTCTGTTTCATCATGCACTCCCATCTGTTCCTGCTTTTCCCTCTCCACATTAACCATGATTTTGCCTATTCTCTATTTTGTTCGATTTTATTTAAAATTAAACTTGAAGATTAAAAGATTACACACAGAGATAAGTTTTGGAAACTAAATAGATAGGAGGACATCTTCATATAAAGTTAATAGTAAAGATTTTGGTTCTGTTCTCTACCAAGAAATATGGGCTTTTCAAAGAAAAACTAGACATTTTCTCCAACAAGGCTGCAGAATATCTGAGGTTAGACTCTAACTCTGAAACCATCCTGTGGTATAATTAACTTTGCAACTGATAACCACCAACAACCATGATAAATTTTTTGCTGAAAGTGGCTAACATTGTTTCTCAATTTAGAAAAGATAAAAATGAGAATTTAAAAACATACAAAAGTAGACAGCATAGTATAATGAAATTCTACATTACTTTAACCCAGCTGCAATAAATAGCACTATTTTGCAAATCTTATTTCATCTACCTCCAACCTGAATTTTCCACCAATGTAATCATAAAGAAAATTCCAGACAATCATATTACTTTATCTGTAAAATATTTTAGTATGTATCTCTAGTTGATAAGACCCTTCTTTCTTCTAACAAATTCATAATATCCAATAAATTAATATCAATAATTTCTTAATATCACCTAATATCTAATTTGTGTGCAAATTCCTCAGCTATCTCAAAATCGCACTTTTGCAATGTATTTATTACTTGAATCAAGATTGAAATGAGTTCTTTATTGATTGAGTCAACATATCTCTTACTCCTCACAAAAGTGGCTGGCTTTACCTATTCATTTTCCTTCTGGACACTTTTGACTGGTTTTAAACAAAAGTAGATTATACAGCTAAGAGGAACCAACTGACAATAACATCTCTTGCTGTTGCCACTCAAGCTTTTTGGTTATTTATTCTCCCAGTTTTAGTCTATTAATCAGTTCTCATCCAACTAATTTATCATTTGAAGTAGAAATCAAGACAAATTTTTAAACAAAGTGGTATTAAATTCTTTGTTTTCCGGAGGATGACAATAGAGGTCCCATTCAGAAAGTTTCTCAAATAACAGTGGGGCTGGGGACAAGGGCATTGAATTTCCAAGCATAAAGAGAGACGTGGAAGAAAGCTGCTGCTTTTCAACTCTCCACATCTTTTCTTGCCCTATGTAACCAAGTTACAAGGCAGGTGGTAAGAGAAATGGCCAGGATCCACCCATGTTAAAAAAAAACAAACATTTAAAATGTGTTTGCTTGAACACATTTTGATTACAGATAGAATTTGGAAATAAGCTAACAGAATAAAAGAACCTTTATTAAGATCTTGTTAAATGATTCAAGTGGAGAAGGCAATGGCACCCCACTCCAGTACTCTTGCCTGGAGAATCCCATGGACGGAGGAGCCTGGTAGGCTGCAGTCCATGGGGTCACTGAGTGTCGGACATGACTGGGCGACTTCACTTTCACTTTTCACTTTCATGCATTGGAGAAGGAAATGGCAACCCACTCCAGTGTTCTTGCCTGGAGAATCCCAGGGAGGGGGAGCTTGGTGGGCTGCCATCTATGGGGTCACACAGAGTCGGACATGACTGATGTGACTCAGCAGCAGCAAATGATACAAGTCTAGTGTTAGTGAATGCTGAACACACTAGCAGGCATCTTATTGTAAAAGATTGTTACAAGTTAGGGTGCTTCAATTCGAATTAATTGGTATTGGCCCATTAAAAAAGGGTTAAAAATTAGACGACAATTGAGAAGCCTAGCATATAGTAAGAATTTAATGCACATCAGTTAGTATTATTTTTATGCTTTTATAAAAAATATTCACTATAAGCTTGGTTATTTTAACCAATTCTAATCTAAATTTATGTACATTGAGATTACAGATTTAATTACATCAACAATTACAATATTTAAAAGTCTTATATCATGAAAACTGTAGGCTTTTCTTGTTCATAAAAGCAAGCTTTTTGAGTTTCAGTGTGATGCTGACTGCTGGGCTAAGCATCATGACAATTAGAATAATGTAGAGGAAATGTGGGATTCCCTGGTGGCTCAGATGGTAAAGAATCTGAATCATTTAATAAAGGTTAACACAGCTGGTTGTTTGGGAGAAGATAAAAATACACCCATATCACATGTCTTATGAAATACAGTACTGACATATTAAATAATATGCTAAAAATACAAAAACACTGCTGTAGTTTATATATGAAACTTTTAAGAGAACAAATCCTAAGAGCTCTCATCACACATACACACACACAATAATTTGCTCACAATGAGGGAGACCTGGATTCGATCCCTGTGTTGGGAAGATCCCCTGGAGAAGGAAATGGCAACTCACTCCAGTATTCTTGCCCAGAGAACCCCATAGACGGGGGAGCCTGGTGGGCTATAGTTTATGGGATTGCAAAGAGTCAGACATGACTGAGCAACACATACACACACACACACACACACACAGAGGAAATTTAAGGAAGAAATTTAAGGAGATGATTCCTAAGTTTCCTTCTATTAGAAAAGACTCAAATGTATAAAAAATATTGCCATATTATGTAGATCATAATATTGCCATATTATATAGATCATTGATGTAAAAGAGATTTACAAAGGATCTTACGGGTCATCTGGGCCAATCTCATTTTCAATGCAGGGATATCCTGCTCAATATGATAACAACACTTTATACTCAGATGTCAATTTTGACACTTACAGAAACTCATCCTAGCCTACTCTGTTACAACTTACAAGGAATTTTCTTGTTTCATATTCCTAATATTTCTATGAGATAGTATTAGCATGTCCATTTCACAGATATGAAACAGACTGAGAAAGTGGCTAGCCTGAACCACATAGCCAATAAACAGAAAAGAATGCAATGTATCAAATTCTTCTGAGTTCATATTCTACGTCCTTTGTGCAACATAGGTACAACTTTTAGAAATTATTACCACAATACTGTGAGGTAACCAAGGTAGGAAAACTGCTGACTTTTACAAATGAGAAAAATTATGCAAGATTATAGCCATGCTGGGATTCCCAGGTGGCGCTACTGGTAAAGAAACTGCCTGCCAATGCAGGAGACATGAGACATAGGTTTGATCCCTGTGTTGGGAAGATCCCCTGGAGGAGGGCATTGCAACCCAGTTAAGTATCCTTGCCGGGAGAATTCCATGGACAGAAGAGCTTGGCGGGCTACAGTCCATAGAGTTGCAAAGAATCGGATATGGCTAAAGTGACAAAGAATGGTCAAACAATTGCACTCATCTCACATGCTAGCAAAGTAATGCTCAAAATTCTCCAAGCCTTTCAAAAGTACATGAACCGTGAACTTCCAGATGTTCAAGCTGGATTTAGAAAAGGCAGAGGAACCAGAGATCCAATTGCCAACATCTGTTGGATCATAGAAAAAGCAAGAGAGTTCCAGAAAAATTCCGATCTCTGCTTTATTGACTATGCCAAAGCCTTTGACTGTATGGATCACAATAAACTGTGGGAAATTCTGAAAGAGATGGGAATACCAGACCAGATTACCTGCCTCCTGAGAAATCTGTATGCAGCTCGAGAAGCAACAGTTAGAACTGGACATGGAACAACAGACTGGTTCCAAAGAGGGAAAGGAGTACATCAAGGCTGTATATTGTCACCCTGTTTATTTAACTTATATGCAGAGTACAGCATGCAAAATGATGGGCTGGATGAAGCACAAGTTGGAATCAAGATTGTTGGGAGAAATATCAATAATCTCAGATATGCAGATGACACCACCCTTATGGCAGAAAGTGAAGAGGAACTAAAGAGCCTCTTGATGAAAGTGAAAAGGAGAGTGAAAAAAAGGACTAAAAGCTCAACATTCAGAAAACTAAGGTCATGGCATCTGGTCCCATAACTTTATGGCAAATAGATGGGGAAACAACGGAAACAGTGAGAAACTTTATTTTTTTGGGCTCCAATATCACTGCAGATAGTGACTTCAGCCGTGAAATGAAAAGATGCTTGCTCCTTCGAAGAAAAGCTATAACCAACCTAGATAGCATATTAAAAAAACAGAGACATTACTTTGCTAAAAAAGGTCATCTAGTCAAAGCTACGCTTTTTCTAGTCGTCATGTATGGATGACAAAGTTGGACCACAAAGAAAGCTGAGCACTGAAGAATTGATGCTTTTGAACTGTGGTGTTGGAGAAGACTCTTGAGAGTCCTTTGGACTGAAAGGAGATGAAAACAGTCAATCCTAAAGGAAATTAATCCTGAATATTCATTGGACGGACTGATGCTGCAGCTGCAACTTTGGTCACCTGATGCGAAGAAATGACTCATTGGAAGAGACCCTGATGCTGGGAAAGATTGAAGGCAGGAGGAGAAGGGGACGAGAGAGGATGAGATGGTTGGATGGCATCACCAACTTGATGGACATGAGTTTGAGTAGGCTCTGGGAGTTGGTAATGGACAGGGAAGCCTGGTGTGCTGCAGTCCATGGAGCTGCAAAGGGTTGGACACGACTGAGTGACTGAACTAAAATGAACTGAAAGCAACTTCACACGCACTCATAGCCATGTCCAAAGTTAAGGCACTTATGAGCACAGAGCTGGGGTAGGGCATGGATTTTGTCTTCTAAAATGTTCTTTCTACCACAGCAGTGTGCATCTGGCTGAAAATTATAATTTAGGAAGTTCTCTTTTTTCTAGCAGAAATATATTTATCACTTGACTCTTTGGGAAACAGTTAAGATTATTTCACTCTCCTTGATTCAATGCAGTTTAATCTTTAAAGTAGTACACATCTATGAGTTATACTTTATTCTTAGAAAAGCTAAGATATACATCAACTTTAAGTTAATACAGAAAAGTTAATATAATTATTAAGATATATATTAATATAACCATTGAAGACTCTTTGCAATTAAACTGTTAGAAGGGAAATAAATGAAATTATAAATTGATTAAAGTGCTTTGAGTACAGAGTTGAATATTAATTTGACATTTTATTAAAACAAAATCAAAGAGAGGAAAACCATGCACTTGGTATTGCAGCATGTTTGGAAATACAAGCTATTTAATTCTATGTTTCATAAAGAATTTTAATCTGTATCTATCTTAATCCTCATTACAAAGCATGATCCTGTGCAGAAGGCAGGGGAGGATGGGGGTGAGGAGGTGGGGCAGAACACTGAGGGAAAATACTCAAAAAAGAGCCAGGGAAGAAAGATCCGTTAGGAGGCAAGGTGCCAGGCCCTCCTCTCAGATGCTGGTTGAAAATAAGCCCAGAAGTCTCTTTATTATACAAAGACCAGCAAGTTTACACATCTACCTATCAACATCTTAAATTTTGGTATTTTACTCACTTCTTAGGAAGCATTACTACAAACAAAGCAAGTGGAGGTGTCTGAATTCCAGCTGAGCTATTTAAAGTTCTAAAAGATGATGCTGTTAAAGTGCTGCACTCAGTTCAGTTCAGCTCAGTCATTCAGTCATGTCCGACTCTTTGTGACCCCATGCACTGCAGCATGCCAGGCTTTGTGACCCCATGGACTGCAGCATGCCAGGCTTCCCTGTCCATCAACAACCCCTGGAGCTTACTCAAACTCAGGTCCATTGAGCTGGTGATGTCATCCAACCATTTCATGCTCTGTTGTCCCCTTCTCCTCCCGCCTTCAATCTTTCCCGGCATCAGGGTCTTTTCCAATGAGTCAGTTCTTTGCATCAGGTGGCCAAAGTATTAGAGCTTCAGCTTCAGCATCAGTCCTTCCAGTGAATATTCAGGATTGATTTCTTTTAGGATTGACTGTTTTCATCTCCTTTCAGTCCAAGGGACTCTCGAGAGTCTTCTCCAATACCACAGTTCAAAAGCATCAATTCTTTGGCACTCAAGCTTTCTTTATAGTCCAACTCTCACATCCACACATGACGACTGGAAAAACCATAGCTTGACTTAGACAGACCTTTATTGGCAAAGTAATGTCTCTGCTTTTTAATATGTTGTCTAGGTTGGTCATAGCTTTTCTTCCAAGGAGCAAGCGTCTTTTAATTTCATGCTGCACTCAATATGCCAGCAAATTTGGAAAACTCAGCAGTGGCTGTAGGACTGGAAAAGGTCAGTTTTCATTCCAATCACAAGGAAGGACAATGCTAAAGAATGTTCAAACTACTGTATAACTGCACTCGTTTCACATGCTAGAAGATAAGGCTCAAAATCCTTCAATCGAGGCCTCAGCAGTATGTGAACCAAGAACTTTCAGATGTACAAGCTGGATTCAGAAAAGGCAGAGAAACCAGAGATTAAATTGCCAACATTCATTGGATCATAGAGAAAGCAAGGGAATTCCAGAAAAACATCTACTTCTGCTTTGTTGACTATGCTAAGTCTTTGACTATGTGGATCATAACAAACTGTGGAAAATTCTTAAAGAGTTGGGAATACCAGACTACTTTATCTATCTCCTGAGAAACCTGTATGCAGGTCAGGAAGCAACAGTTAGAACCAGACATGGAACTGACTGGTTCCAAATTGGGAAAGGAGTACTTCAAGGCTGTATATTGTCACCCTGCATATTTGACTTATATGCAGAGTACAGCATGTGAGATGTGGAGCTGGATGACTCTCAAGCTGGAATCAAGACCGTCAGGAGAAATATCAAAAACCTCAGATATGCAGATGATACCACTCTAATAGCAGAAAGCAAAGCAAACTAAAGAGCCTCTTGATGAACGTGAAAGAGGACAGTGAAAAAGCTGGCTTAAAATTCAACATTCAAAAAACGAAGATCATGGCATCCGATCCCATCATTTCATGGCAAACAGAAGGGGAAAATGTGGAAAGAGTGGCAGATTCTATTTTCTTGGCTCCAAAATCACTGTGGAAGGTGACTGCAACCATGAAATTAAAAGATGCTTGTTCCTGGGAAGAAAAGCTACGAGAAACCTAGACAGCATATTAAAAAGCAGAGACATTACTTTGCCGACAGAGGTCCATCCAGTCAAAGCTATGGTTTTTCCAGTAGTCATGTATGGATATGAGAGTTGAGAGTTGGACCGTAAATAAGGCTGAGTGCTGAAGAATTGATGCTTTTGAGTTGTGGTGCCGGAGAAGACTCTTCAGAGTCCCTTGGACAGCAAAGAGATCAAAGCAGTCAATCCTAAAGGAAATCAGTCCTGAATATTCATTAGAAGGTCTGATGCTGAAGCTCCAATACTTTGGCCACCAGATGTGAAAGTCAACTGGCTGGAAAAGACCTTGATGCTGGGAAAGATTCAAGGCAGGAGAAAGGGGCAACAGAGGATGGGATGATTGGATAGCATCACAGACTTAATGAACATGAGTTTGAGCAATTTCTGGGAGAGTGTGAGGGACAGGGAACCCTAGCGTGCTGTAGTCCACAGGGTCGCAAAGAGTTGGACATAACTTAGGAGATTATACAACAACAACTCACTTCTAGACTTAGAGGTTCTTGAGTTGTTTGGGAGCCTGACTCTGCTCTAGAATTATTTAACATGTCCTGATTTTATTTAGTTAGGCATTTACTAAGATTGATTCTTTCTAGGTCAATACTTTGGGCCCTGATCTGATACTGACTGTGATGCTTACTGGATCGCATGGCTTCATAGGAAGAGACTGAGCCTCCTTCCTGGACATCCAAGCTTTTAACTTATGGCATTAACAAATGAGATAAACCATGTTAGATTATGGTTCCCCAGGGAGCTATAGTGAACTTACTACAGTAGTATTGTGGAATATGTTACATTTTTTAAGGAAACATAGCTATACTGAACATCTGTTGGTTACCACACAAATTACTAGATGAAATAATTCACAATTTCAACAGTAAATCACACCACATTAATTTCACTGGTTTAGAGGTGCTGTCTAAAAAACTATAGGCATGCTGAGGGTGAAAGTCTGGAAAGCTCTGACATATAGATTCTTTTACTGCAGTGTGTTTGGAATACTGTATTTATTCATTCAACAAATAAGCATAAAATGCCTACTATCTATATTCCAGGTACTATTTTTTTCATAAATTAATTAACTTTTTGGCCACACCATAGGGCATGTGGGATCTTAGTCCCCCCCACCAGGGACTGAATCCGTGCCCCCTGTGGTAGAAGCGCAGAGTCTTAACACTGGACCACCAGGGAAGTCCTTTCCAGTTATTTTAAATTCCGGGAATCCAGTAGTGAATGAGATAGAAAAGCTATCTGGTCTCAGACGATTTTAAAAACTAGATAACTGCTAAGAAAAATCACACAGGATAACCTGATAAAGACAGTAAAAGGGGAAGGAATAAGTTTAGACAGAGTGGTCAAGAGATATTTCTCTAAAGAAGTAATTTTTGCATGGAGACATATCAGTGACAAGAGGGAGTTACTCAAAACATTTTTTTTTTTTAAACATGTTTAACTCATCAACCAAGTAAGTTCTATATCTTAGCATTTCTTACTCTTTTTTCTTAGCAGTCTCCACAATCTATAACAGAGGAATGTCTGTCTTCTCTTTTTGTCATGGCCTATTTTTCAGACCACAAAAAAAACTCAAGTTCTTGTGAGAGACATAACATTGTTTGCCGTGTATATTAGCTTGCTGTTGTTGTTTAGTCTCCATGTTGTGTCCAACTCTTTGTGACCCCAAGGACTGTAGCCTGCCAGGCTCCTCTGTCCATCAGATTCTCCAGGCAAGGATACTAGGTTGCCATTTCCTTCTCCAGGGGATCTTCCCAACCCAGGGATCAAATCTGTGTCACCTGCTTTGGCAGGCAGATTCTTGACCACTGAGCCACCTGGGAAACCAGTATATTAGCAAGCCGTGCTTTATTACAGTGATTAAACAATAAGTTCGACTGGATGTTGACTCTTACCACTTCTTCTTGAACTAACAACTGCTCTAAGAACAATGGTGATAATTTGTGTTGCTTATTTTTTTTATGCATCTATTCTACAAGTTGCAAATGGATGCATCCTCCTCTGTATTCCAACTCCCAGCACGCTTTAAGGTTTATTCCCCAGCATTTGACGGCAACAGTGCCACTGGATTCAAGCACAGTATTACTGATGCCTTTCATATTTTTAAATTATATTAACACTCCTACTTGCCTATATTTTATTGGTGCTGTAATTTAATTTATGTAAGGACTTGTGGAGCATGCTAATGTGCTCATCAATCACTTTCTTTTAAAATGTGAGCTTATTATAGAAGTGCCCAACTAACAAATCTGGGTCTAGTTGCATATTTGAAAGGCTTAGCTGGGAGATCTCTAAGCTCTCCCTTATGGCCTTTAAACTTGGCATGATTTCCACTGAGTAGGAAAGCAAATTCAGTAATATTATTTATGCTTCCCTCTCTGCATCTTTCCCCTACTGCAATATTATATGTAATCTCATGAGCTGGAGGAAATTAAAAGTCATTTCTCTTCTCAAAGAGAAAGAGTTATGTCATCAACTCCTTTTTAATGACTAAAATGCAAAAGCATGGTGGACTGGGAATTGAGAAATCAGAGAGCTGACCCTATGCTTCTACTGAGAAACTGTATAACTTGGGATGCTTCACTTCTCTGGATCTCTATGGGAGGCACTTCCAAATGGTGCTCTACAATCACCCCTCCCAGTATTCACACCTTTGTGCAATCCCCTCCCCTTGACTGTGGGCTGAAACTAGTGACTTACTTCTAATAAACAGAATACAGTAAAGGTGACACAATGTTACTTCAGTGCTTAAGTCATAAGACGACTGTGGTTTCTCTCTTTAGCTTGCTGTCTTTCTGGCTCATTCTGAGAGAAACCAGCTGCCATGCTGTGAGCTGTCCTATGGAGAAGCCTATGAGAACAAAGCTCAGAAGTCAGTGAGCGCCTGGGCCTCCACTCCAACAGTGCTCGAGAACTGAATCCTGCCAACTGGCATACATACAGGTGTGGAAGTAAAACATCTCTAAGTTGAGATTAAAGTGAAACCACAGCTCAAAGCAGCCTGTGAGAAGTTCTAGGCCAGAAGACCCAACCGAGTTCCATCAGGTTCCTAAACCACAGAAACTGTGATGTAATAAATGTTCACGGTTTTCAGCCACTAAATTTGGGGGTGCAGCAATACATAACTAATACATCCTGTTTGCTCCTCTATTAAAAAAAAAAGTTTAGTGATTTTTTTTAAGCCCCTTTATAGCTCTGTTTCAATGACTATATGTTGATAGCAAACACACAGAGAAATCACATATAATCACAAATTCCAATTTCATGTTCTTATAGTAAAATTCGTAGTTCAAAATGCACAATAGCTTTGAAGAAAGATTCAAGATTTGCTCATCTGTCTTTGGATATACTACAGCCCCAAGTCTGCTTAGCAATACTGCAATTAAGAAGAAAATCTTGAAAAAATTTTCCTTATAAAGTATGTATTATTAATGGGTATGTCTATAAAGGCTAATTAAATATTCCAAAACTCACATTTGTCCACTTTAGGAATTGGATGAGGGAACAAAGCAGGTTTGTGAGCCTTTGTATTAGAAAAAATTGGGACTGACATGAGAAATACATTTATTTTACTATTAAAAGTCAATACTACATTAATTCTCAAAAACCAGTGTTTTGAGATAACTCATTCTTATAATTATGTGTCCCTAAACAACAGAGCATGATCAATTTAGTACATCCCCCTCTGTGAAGCCTGTGTGTTCTCAGCCTTCACTCTATGAAGAAAACCAGTCCAGAAAACTGTTATGCAGCCTAGTAATTTGGTCAGTTAATAGAACAAGCATTTTGCTAAGATTTGCAAAGAAGAATGGAAGAAAGAAAGAGAGAGAGAGCAAGAAAGAAACAAAGACAAAACAAGGGAAAATTCATGTAGAAAACAGTGTTCTAAGTCAGTAAGGGCTGTCTCAAGAGATAACAGCCTCCTGACATTGAACTTGGAGAGTCAACTTCAGTAGCAGGATTTCCTATTTGGAAGCCCATAAGAGGAGATAGCTCCAGTAAATCTACATGCTTTGGAACAGACGACTTTCAGAACTTTCTTTTCAAGGAAAACAGATCTAAAAGATTTTTTTTTTTTCTTAATACCCTGTTTCTATGAGACTTTGATCTTACCAGCTGGGTCTGTCTTGCCAACTGTATTACATTTTAGGAACACAATTTCTGCAGAGAAAGATTACTGAATTGGAAAGACTGAACAGTAGGTGTTGGAAAAGGCCAGAAAAGAAGGATGCTGATTTTCGGTTGGGAAAGGTGTCAAGCTGGTCAAGCAGTTCTTGAATTTGGCCTTGAAACAGAATAAACTTTAGATTAAAAGAAAGAAGAATGTGAAGTATTTTACTGAGAGGGAATAGCATTAACAAGACTAGAGAGAATGGGTATGGAAAGGGAATTTCAAGTGAATGTCAGAAAACTAGTTTTATGAAGTAATGCCAACTGTGGATGATTGGTTAAGGCAAATCAGCTCATTGACAGCCTTTAATGTCATACTTTATGCCTTTTCTCTCTTGTAATAAAAGCCAATTTTGTGGAGCTTTTTTTTGGGGGGGTGAAGTGGGGTGGCTGAATTTGAATTCTTTTGATTTCAAAATCTTATCATTTCAGAACTCTTAAGGGCAAATAACAATAATTTTATGTATCTCTTTTGTAGGTTTACTTGTTAATTCCTAAAAACGAGTTTTCCAGAGAAAAACAGAGGCAGTACTGATACAATCTACTAGTTTTCTGGTCCTCTGGACATTAATAAGTGACATTCTAGAGTATGAGTACTGGAGACCAATAACTTATCTATTAAAAGGGCAGAGTAAATAATCTTTCTCTGTGAGAAGACTACAGTAAATTTGCTATATTTATTGAATATGAAGCCATGTTTATCTGGCTTCTTGATTCTGCAAATCTTTGACTCTGCCAGCTGTCTTTCACTTAAGGGCTAAAGCATTTTTATGGACTCCTCCTTGGCCGCCATTTGTTGATGATATAATAAAAACCTGGTATTTCAGTGCAATGGACAGCTAGCTGGCTTGTTTGCCGTTTGTTTCTGGGGTGTAGCAATGTGCGCACACACCAGGGAAAGAAACTTGACCAAAAGCACATGGAGAGAATTCCACCCTGTTACTTTTGCTAAGGGCTCTGGGCCTTTTTGTGTGCCTGAAGTCTAAGTCACCTTTTTCTGTGTCTGTGTGCTTTATCACCCTCAATTATATCTCCTTAAGTTTGAAAATTCTATTTCTGGAGTTGCTCTTTACTTGCATATCACTGACAGACCTCATTTACTCATGTCAGGGAGGGTCTGGGTAGTGCTGGGTAACCCACAGCCCCAGTTTCCCTGAGGGAGAAAATTCCCCAGAGGTTCAGAGTAAGACAGCAACACATTCTTTTGCTTTGTTGTCAGACTGGAAGTATCTTTGCCTTCACTTCCTGAGGCCAGATTGCAAGTGTTTTCCCCAAAGAACTTCTCATATGGAAAATAGTCAGCTCTCCCCTGAATAATTGTTATCACCTAATAAGTGATTCAGACTGGGGCTGTCAGCACTTGGTGGGCACCTGACTGCAGAGGGTATATGAGTGGCAGATTGCAGCAATAGGTTATATATTTCGGCCGTCAGCCTGAAATCCTAGATGAATATGTTCTAACTCACTGTAAGTTCCCCCACCTGCTTTCTTTAGGATATTCTTAGCATTTACTTGTACTGAGCCAAACCATGGAGTTGTTTGGAGTTGGCTGCTTTTCTAGGTCAATTAACACATCTGATTTAAAAGTGATAAAACACTGAAACAGATGGAAAATGATTCCTGAGTGGTAGGTCCTAGTGGAGGCAGTTTTGTACCTGACCTGGCTAATATGTCTGACCTATTACTCCAAGGAATGTAGCGTCAGGTGTTGATATTTTTCCAAACAGCAGTTTGGTAGTGTTTGGAAGGATATGCTTAGTGCAGTGTGAAATTGACATTTCAGAGTTCCATGTTGCCATTTACAGTGATCGGTTTCTATTCATGAACTTTTTGCTTTTTCTTTTTACTTTCAGACCCACATAAACTTTTAAAAATTGATTCTCGATTTTCAACTGATTTATGCCTTTATTTCAGATAAGGTTATCTGAATTTGTCTGAACATTTCTATTCTTGAGAGTAATAACTGATGTCTTCCATTTTACTCTTTCCTGCATATTTCTAAGTAAAAAGAAATTTTATATTTTGAAAGGTCAATTAGTCAATTCAGCTGTTTTCAGTAATGAACAGTCTTAATTCATCTCAGAAAACACATTCTACCTCATTAAAAAAAATATATTCTAGGTACAAACTTCCAGTTATAAATGTCAGGGGATGTAAAATGGACAGCATGGTGACTATAGTTAATAACATGGTATTGTATTTTTGAAAGGTGCTAGGAAAGTGTGTATTAAAAGTTCTCATCACAAGAAAATACTATTTTCTATGACTATGTATGGTGAAAGATGGTAACTAGACTTAGCGGAATGATCATTTTGCAATATACACAAATACGGAATCATTAGTTTATACACCCAAAACTAATATAATGCTAATGTGTCAATTCTATCTCAATAAAAATGTATATCTACACTGCTGCTGCTAAGTCGCTTCAGTCGTATCTGACTCTGTGCGACCCGATAGATGGCAGCCCACCAGACTCCCCCGTCCCTGGGATTCTCCAGGCAAGAACAATGGAGTGGGTTGCCATTTCCTTCTCCAACGCATGAAAGTGAAAAGTGAAAGTGAAGTCGCTCAGTTGTGTCTGACTCCTAGCAACCCCATGGACTGCAGCCTACCAGGCCCCTCCATCCATGGGATTTTCCAGGCAAGAGTACTGGAATGGGGTGCCATTGCCTTCTCCGATATCTACACTATACATGTCCAACTGTGTCACTCCCTGACATGAGGACAGAGAGCCACAGAGGATCAGTCTTTGTGGACTGCCTATTGGGGAAGGAAGTAGACAGTAATGCGTGGGTAAAACTAACATATCATTGGTGACCACATTATGAATCCATAATTGGAAGTTGCAGTTTATTATCTGTTGTGTCATCTTCCACTATCTCCATGTCTTCCCCAGATTCGTATTCCAACTTGCTATTTTCAGATCTTTGAAAGGCCCCATATGATTCCTTGGCTCTGTACCTTTACAACTGCTGTTTTTTCCTCCCAGAATCCACAGAATTGTTACTAGTTCTTCAAGCCAAATTGTTAAGAGTAGCTGCTTTGGCTGGCAAATTTTATAGTTGATTCTCTCATTTGTTTGGTTTATTTTTGGTGAATTGGTTTTTCAAATTTTCTGCCATTGGTATGTATATGTAACTTTTACAACTGGAAAACAGATTTGTTTATCCATATCATTTTTACAGGCACGACAGAGACTGCTGGGAAAGAGGGGGGACTGGTGTAAAATTCCATTTAACTTAACTTTAGAGTGGCAAATTGTATTGAACATGAAGCTCAGGCATCTCTTAAAAGTTCAATGCAGGCAGATCTTAAAAGTTCTTTCTGTGTTCTGTGTCTTATATTTGCCTTCCATTTAGTCTTTTGTGCTCAGTAGATTCTATTTCAGCATTTCCCCACCTGAGAATTACTTGTTTGACAAAAGTTAACTATTAATATCTGCTATTTATAATCTTAAGGATTCTGTTTATCTTGGTTTCCTCATCTCTGGGACAAGAAAATTTCGTTGGATGATCTTTATGGGGCCATCTATCTCTAATATGTTACAGCACGATTTAGGGAGTCATATTACTTTATAATTGTTCCCACAACCTTCATTTTCTGCTTTCCTCCAACTCACTGTAAGACTGCTGTCAGATTTATTTTCACAGTGTATATAACTCTGATCAAATCAATCTAATGGCTGTTCTGGAATGGAAAAAAACTAAAATGGTAGTAGCTTTCTTCATGTATTGGGATTCTTATTGAGTACAACTTATTAAAAGCCTGTTGAAAAGCAGAGACATTACTTTGTCAACAAAGGTCTGTCTGGTCAAGGCTACGGTTTTTCCAGTGGTCATGTACGGATATGAGAGTTGGACTCTAAAGAAAGCTGAGCACCAAAGAATTGATGCTTTTGAACTGTGGTGTTGGTGAAGACTCTTGAGAGTCCCTTGGACTGCAAGGAGATCCAGCCAGTCCTTCCTAAAGCAGATCAGTCCTGGGTGTTCATTGGAAGGACTGATGCTAAAGCTGAAACTCCAATACTTTGGCCACCTCATGTGAAGAGTTGACTCATTGGGAAAGACTCTGATGCTGGGAGGGATTGAGGGCAGGAGGAGAAGGGGACGACAGAGGATGAGATGGCTGGATGGCATCACTGACTTGATGGACATGGGTTTGGGTGGGCTCTGGGAGTTGGTGGTGGACAGGGAGGCCTGGCATGCTGCGGTTCATGGGGTCTCAAAGAGTGAGACACGGCTGAGTGACTGAACTGAACTGAAATACCTGTTAAACAAAAATATGTTTTTGGTACATAATATATTTTGTCTGGTACATTTTTAGAGCTAGGGATATTGAATTGATTTCAAGTTTATGCATCTCACACTACTGGGAAAGTTCAAATCCTATAATTTTGTATTTAACTTTCATAAGGGATAAATGTGCTTGTCTTTCTAGTGTTAATATCCCTTATGCAGACTATGGACCCTCCAAACATTCCTAGAATTCCCAACACCTCTCCATCACTGCCAGTTCAGAATGGCTTTCTTCTCTTTCTCATTTATCTATTTATCTTTCAATACTCATGTTACCTATAAGCTTTTCCTTAACCTCTTTTTTTAAAATAAAACATTACTTTTTCATTGCGCGCTATAATATAGTTAGATGCGTGTTTTCTTCTCCACTGAACCATCAGCCTGAGGGCAGTAAATAGTTTAAGAGCACAGCCTTCAGACACAGACCAGGCTCTTTCATTTATCAGTTATGCCTAAAGTTCATTGTTTTCTCTAAGATTTAGTTTCTTCATCTGCAAAAGGAAGATGTTAATAATGACTTCTTTATAGGGTGATTAGTACCCTGCTGGGCATATTGATAAGTGTCCAGTAAATTCAAGGACTTCTTAATAACACCAATGTTTTATTATATAACTAAAATTATGTTAATAATTCCGCCTTCTTCCCCATGACCCCGTGCAAATAGCTTAGTGTCTAATGCATATTTTTAGAAAACTTTTAATTAATGCTAATGAATAAAGAAAGGCTTATAGAAACTAAGAAGAGGGAGTGATTAATTTTGATTGTGGGATTGAGGAACACTTGATTGTAGTTGGCATTTGAACTTTGTATCTGAGGCATGATTTTGATGAGAAGAAATGAGCAAAAAAGGGCATCTGAAGCCAAGACAATAGCATGTAACTTCAGAGAGTAGTGTAGTCATAGCTTAACAGTAATAATAGAGACTACTTCATAGGATTATTTTTGGAGAATAAAATTATCTAAAAGTACTGGCTTAGTAAGAATGCAGTATTAGCTGCTGTTTTAATAAGCCATTTATAGACTATGTGTTAAATGACAACAAAAACACATATATGTATATGTGTGTGTGTGCATGAAACACACATTCCTTTATATAAGCTTGAAGGACCTCTGTATGGTAACATTTGTTTAATATTTTTGTTTGCAATACCTGTTAGAAAGTAACAAGATAGCATTTATTCCAGCTATACACTATTCTTCCTGTTTATTTGAGTTAGTGAGATAATACTTTGCAAACGGTTTTTAAATTATCAGCTGTTTGGGATTATCATGCCATTGTTTCCCGTTGGTTTAGCTAAATTTGAGAAAAAACTATTTAAGTGACAGCTATGACAGCTGCAACTGCATGATATGTGAAAACAATCAAGGGATATATATTATGTGAACCTTACAGTCACTTTATTTTAATTAAAATTGCTGTGAATTATAGTATTTTCCATAACAATGTAACTAAGTTTTTGGTTATAGTCTCTTTAAACTTTTTATTTTGATATACTTTCCAGACTTACAAAAATTGCAAGAAGAGTACTAAGAAGCTCTCAGATACCCTTTACCCAATATTAACATTTTGCCTTATTCTCTTTCTCTTTCCCTTCTCTCTCTCATTCTGTCTGAACTATTTAAGATTCTTGAAGGCATGATGCCCCTTATTTACTCCTGAATACTTCAGACTGTCTTCTGAAAATAAGAAAAAAACAATTACATTTTCTTAAACAACCAAAAAATAATCATCGAAATTAGAAAATTAACATTGATACAGAACTACAGGCCCTGTTTGAATTTCACCATTTGCTCCAATAATGTTCTTTAGAGTAACAGAAAAATCCCATATTACCAATTGCATTTACTTGTCACATCTTTATCCTTTCATCTGCAACACTTTCTCAGTCTTTGCTTGACATTTTTAAGGAACGCAGGCCAATTTCTGTGAAGAATGCACCTCAATTTGGATGTCTGTTTTTTATGATTAGATTCAGGTGATGTACTTTGAGCAGGAATACTACAGAACTGATATTATTTTCTTCCTAGTGCGTCATATCAAGAGGACACCAGAAGTCTTAAAGATGAATTTTAGTTTGGAAAAGAAAGACCATTATAATTTTTAGTATATTTGCAAATTTATAGTTCTCAATTCTTTTATTTTTATTTCATGTTTCTCATTTTTTAGCCTATTAGTAAAGTATTAGTATTGTATACGGAGAAGGCAATGGCACCCCACTCCAGTACTGCTGCCCGGAAAAGCCCATGGATGGAGGAGCCTGGTAGGCTGCAGTCCATGGGGTCGAAAAGAGTCAGACACGACTGAGCGACTTCACTTTCACTTTCCACTTTCATGCATTGGAGAAGGAAATGGCAACCCGCTCCAGTGTTCTTGCCTGGAGAATCCCAGGGACGGGGGAGCCTGGTAGGCTGCAGTCCATGGGGTCACACTGAGTCGGACACGACTGAAGCGACTTAGCAGCAGCAGCAGCAGTATTGTATAACACTTTCCCTGCAATATTCTCTGTCAGATTGTTGCAGTTTGTCAAGTATATTTATTGCTATTGTGTTGTTGTTTAATTGCTCAGTCATGTCTGACTCTTGTGACCTCATGGACTATAACCCACCAGACTCCTATGTTTATAGAATTTCCCAGGCAAGAATACTGGAGTGGGTTGCCATTTCCTTCTCCAGGAGATCTTCCTGCATCTCCTGCAAGTCCCCAGTGTTGCAGGCAGATTCTTTACCACTGGGTCATCGGAGAAGCCCTATATTTATTGTTAAATGAAGGTAAAGGTAGAGACTCTTTAGAAAGAAACTTAGTATCTATGGCAATAAGTAATGAAATGAATTTGAGATGAAACAGAATATTATGGCAAGTTTTTCTTTTCTTTTTGTCCGAAATCAACCAAAATGTTGAAGGAAGTAAGTAGTTTGAGGGAATTTATTTTTACCAAAATTTGCCACCAAATTCTAGGGCCACTGACAGGGAAAGAATTGAGGTATCTCCCTAATGTTCAGTTAGTACTGGTTAGCTTTCCAGAGACGTTCCAGAAAAGCTGTTTTATGTTAGGTCAGAATGAATTTTAAATCAGTGGTGCTCTTTATATAAATATGTAATACTCAGACTTTAAAACTGAATCTTTCTTTTTTTTTCCTTATTTTCCCCTCTACAGAGAATGGAGTCCTGCTTGAATAGAAAACCTGCTGCACAGATGTTGTATCTAATTACATGTTCCATATTGTTCCTTGCCAACAAATACATGTTAATAATAATGAATAATCAACCTTGCTTAACAAGGGCAGCACAAAATATGTATCTGCCATTTCCCATGATGGACAGACTCAGGGTTTCTTCAGAAATGGTGCCCTCACCATATTGGTGGCCCATGGCTTATTAACAGCAACCTGCTCTAGATGATGAACTGTGAAATTGATGGCCCTGCAGGGAATTCAAACTGAGCCTTTCAGACTAGGGAAGAGCTGTCTTACAATATTCAACCGCTGTGTTCATTGGCTCACTGCTCTCCCCTAAGGCCTCTCTTCATGATGCTCTGGAAAATTTTTCCTGGCTAAGTTAACATATGTGCTACTGAATCTGGCTATCAACCAGACTGCTAGGATAAAGCTTCTAGGAAATTTTACTATGTCCTGTTCCCCAGCTGGTAACAAGAAGTCTGAGCCGTACAAAAGCTGATTGGACAGAGAATGAAATATTTGAGTGAGTCATAATGTAGAGCATACTTTTCACCAAGGAAGATATTGTAACATCAGAGGAAATGCACTGTTATCACCTCCTACCCTTTTTAAAAAAACATTTACAGATAAGTCTGTTACTGATTCATACAGTTAACATGAGTCTGGACATTCTTTTTCAATAAGAAGTATTAATTTTTAGTGACTTATCAAGTTGGTCAATTAGTCAAATTACATACAGATTAGTCTGTCAGAGAGTCTGAAAGGCCAGTATATACTAAATTCTGAAAATTCATTTCAAACTTTTTACTTCTAGAGTTATTTTCCTCCTGGTTTATTTGAAAAGTCAAGATATTCTTATATTACTGAGATATTTAGAGAAATTCCAGGGAGGCAGGAGAGAGGCATACAAGTGTAAACTTAGATTTCATGTAGGCCTAATTTTAGAGCCATTTCCTAGCTGTATAATCTCAAGTAAATTATCTAATTTTTCCAAGTCTCAGTGCTCAGAAAACCATAATATTTACCTCACATCATTAAGTAAAATAATACGTAAAGTATCTTATTCAGTGCCTAGCTCTTACTTTGTCCTCTCACCCAGTACTGTGGTATTTTTGTTGAGACACAGAAAATGGAAAAGGAATGTTAATTTACCCGGTATTTTATGCTAAAGATTTTTCTTTGAACTTTTAAAATTTGATTTTCCTTTCTTTGAAACAAAAATAACTTTGTGAATCTATTAGCATTCCTAGAAAGTATTCTATTAGCATTCCTAGGAAGTAGAACAAGCAGGGAAAGGTGAAAATATTTGTTACTAAGGGAAGAGAGACCTATAACACAAATGTCTTTTTGGGAAGATTAACAATCTCACCAACAGGAAATCTAAATTTTCAGGGGTTTTGTTTTTTTTCTTTTTTTTGGTCATTTATGACTCTGCCTCATAGTCTCTTAACCTATTTAAATTTTTCTTTGACAAGGACAATACAGGTTTGGGGAAAGCAAATGTAAATCAAAGTCCACCTTACACAGCTGTCAGAGACTGACATGGTGCTGCTGATCCGAAAGGTACGAAAGGTACATCGTTTAAGCTCAGCAGGAGGCAGTTCACAGTCTGAAGCCCACAGACTTCCCAGCAGGAACTGTTTTTCATTAAGATGCTCGGAAAGATGGTTTGCTTCATGTAAATGCCCTGTCAGAATAAATGTGCCACTTCTGTGCCTGCCTTGTACAAGGTCAGCAACCTCTGTAGCTGATTGTCCCTGGCCATGGTAAGCCATGCAGGTTAGCCTGCACGGGCAGGGTAGTTGAGAGAAAAAGCAAGGAAGAGAATATGAGGAACAGGAGAAGAGAAAAACAAATAAAAAGGAGCCAGACCAATCTTTTATGGCTTCACAACACATAGGAATTATGATTGCTTCAGAATTCTTAATAATCACCTCTGATCTGTTGCCTTAATAAATATACAAAGAATTCACTTTGGGTTTTTCACTTTAATCTATATAAAAAGAATTATTGTGTTTTTGTTTGCATGTTGTCTATTAAAAAAAAAAAACCAAGTGCCAATTTAGCGGAACCTCAAGTAATTTTTTTCTTTAATGTCAAAGTCATCTCATTGCTAATAGCAACCGTGCCAGAACACAAGTGCACCTTATTTCTACAGAGCACTTTTCACATTCTTTCTTTCTTTTTGTTTGAAATGGACAATTTGTACGAATTTTGACCTTTCTTGCTCTTAGAAGCATATGTTTGGACTGATTTATTTGGATAAGATGGGATATTGCACCTGGTGTGGATAAGACTAGATTACATCTTCAGGAAATTGAACTTTTTCTTTTTACTCTTTAGAACAAACAGCTTTCTGAAATAAATATGTTGGGTACAGTGTTAGCTTTTTTTTTTTTTAACTTCACTATGCTACATACAATCTTTGGTCTTACAATAAAGTGGTTTCCTTTTGCTTTAGCAAAGTGATATATGCATTTTCTGAAATTTAATTCCTTGGCATGTTCTTGATTAAATTCAATGTTTTGGGGGAGTTGTTGGCATGTGGGCTTTAAAACTTTTTATTTTAATATAATTCAAGCTTAAAGGAAATTGCCAAAATAGTGCAAGAGATATCCAGATTCACCAATTATTGGCCCCATTTGCTTTATCATTTATACTCTTTTCTTTCTCTCTCTCTCTATATGCATGTGTATATACATATATATATGCATATTTTTTCAACCAGTGAGAAGTTGAAGATGTTTTGCCCCTTTTTAATTCCTCTACCCATTTTCTTATGTAACCACAGTACAATGATAAAAATCAGGAATTCATATACTGATACAATATTATTATTTCAATATTCTATATTCAAATTACATCAACTGTCCCAATAATATCTTTTATATTTATTTTTTATCTGGTTCAGAACACACTCTAGGATCATACTGTATTCAGTTTTTATGTGTCTTTAGTTACCTTTAAGCTGAAATGATTACTAGACTTTTGTGTATTACCTATGATCTTGATTTTTTTTTTTTTTGGATGAGACATTTTTGAAGAGTATAGACAAGTTATTTTGAAGACTATTTCCATCAAATGTCAATTTGTTTGACATTTCTTCATAATTAGATTCAGGCTGTAGTAGATTTGGGGCAGAAGTACCACAGAAGTAATGTGCACAGAATCCCTTTGTTGGTAATGGTGATGTTGGTTACCTGAATTAAGATGGCATGTGCAGGTTTACCCAGTATAAAGTTACTATTTTCCCCTTTGTAATTAACAAGTAATTTGTGGGGAAGTACTTTGAAGCTGTACCTTTTTCTTCATCACATTTCATTTACCATCCATGAATGATTCTTGCCTGAATCAATTACTATTAACTACTATAATGTTTAAAAATGGTGATTTTCTGCCCTTCACAATTCCTTCTATATTTATTAATTGGCAATTAAGGAAAAGTTTTCCTTTCTCCCTCATTCATTTATTATCATTCTCTGTATCAGTTTGGATTTCTGGATTCCAACTTTTTCAATCGGTTACATTCATTACTATTGATTTTAATATCCAAATTGTCCCAGATTTGGCCAGTAGGCACCCTTCAACCTGACTCTTGCATCCTTCTGATGTTTTGACTACTGTAGCTTTGTAGTATTGTCCAAAGTCTGAAAGGGTTTTGCCTCCCGTTTTGTTCTTTTTCCTCAGGATTGCTTTGGTAAATTCTGAATATGGGATTTTGTGGTTCCATATAAATTTTAGGATTATTTATGCCAGTTCTGTGAAAAATGTCATGGGACAGTACTAAATTTATAGATTTCTTTGGGTAGTATAGCCATTTTAAGAAGAATGTAATTTTTATTTTCTTCCTCTGGGGACCTGCAGTAGTCAGAATCAATATTATATTTGCAACTCCAATTGATTCCTATTTCTAGTTCTCCTCATTTGATTCATTTATTATTTCATTCAGGAATTCATTAAATCTCTGCTCTCTTTATGCTGGTCACTCAGCCAGGGATGAGTTCCAAACAGGAATACCTTTTCCTCCCTCAAAGAGCTGTCTGGTTGGGGGCGGGATAGTATCTGGGAAGGTAAGTAATCACCTTCTTTGTTGAACTAAAACCAACTAGTAACATTTAACACTCCAGGTGTAGGACAGCTGGACAAAGTGGCTTCCCTGTGTCCCCTTCAGCTTCACCTTTCACGTGGGTTTCACTTGAATTATCACCTCCACCTTCATGCTCCCTTCTCAGGGTATGTTTTCCGCTGCTGCTAAGTAGCTTCAGTCGTGTCCGACTCTGTGCGAACCCATAGACAGCAGCCCACCAGGCTCCCCCATCCCTGGGATTCTCCAGGCAAGAACACTGGAGTGGGTTGCCATTTCCTTCTCCAATGCACGAAAGTGAAAAGTCAAAGTGAAGTTGCTCAGTCGTGTCCGACTCTTAGTGACCCCATGGACTACAGCCTACCAGGCTCCTCTGTCCATGGGATTTTCCAGGCAAGAGTACTGGAGTGGGGTGCCATTCTTTCTCAATTAAAACAATAATAATAACAGAAAAATTTTTCTTTGGCTCCTATTAGCACAATGGAGACAGGCTGCCATTTTTAAAAGACTTTGCGAAATACTCCAGGTAGAACAAATAGGAAATTAATTAAAAATATGCAGGGTAGAAAACAATCTCAGATTTCTGCTTTTACCATTGCTAGCTGGCTTCTAGAGCTTACAGACCCTGTGCTAGTGTTAAGACTATCTGAGACTGTTGTTCTCTTAAGGACCTACAGAAACTGTCCACTTTTGCAGTAGTTTTCTGTTTACAAAATAGAACTAAAACCTGTGCAATTACTCAGGTTTAAGAAAAACATGTTGATAATTAAAATAAAAAACGCAAGCAATAACCTGAGAAAAACATATCTTTAGCAAATAAACAGAAGATTGATATTTTTATTGAGGAACTCTTTCAAACTGGCAAGAAACAGATACTAAAGCAAAATACTGATTAAATGAAAACATTTAACCTTGCTATGATAACACAAAATGAAACAAGGTATGTCTATTAGTCTGGGAAAATTACAAAAATTATTTGGTGAAACAATGCCAATGAAAGTGGGAGTGATGCAGGGGCTCTTAAGCATTGCCATGGTAAATAAACAAGTTAAAACCCTTTTGGGGTATCTATTAATATACATCATCAGTGACAAAAATGTTCACATTTCCTTTGATCCCATAAATCTCACTTCTGAGAAATAATTCAAAGTGTAGAAAAAGTTATATGCAGCACATATCCACTGCAGTGTTATCTGTAGTGTGAGGATTGAGAGTAATTTTAAATTCAACTACAGATAATTAAGCAAAATACATTACATCTACTCAATGAAATATTATGGAATCGTTAAAAAAAACAAGGTGTTATGAGAGGACTGTTGTGTTAATTTTCAAAATTCTGAAATTTTTTCAAAGGCAAACATTATAAATATATTAAAGTAGCTGAAATGTTTAATATGGTTTGACATTCAATGACAAGATCTATCACACTGCCTGATAAAAGGAAAAATATGAAAGGAAAATGTTTAAAGATCCAGGGAAAGTATTTATGAAGCTAGAGTACATTTTAGCTAAGTATAGTTTATTGCATTCTAAAAAGGAGAATATTCTGCATTTATACTCAGTTTTTTTTTTAATCAGAAACTTTCATATTTTATAGATATTTAAACCTTACTAGTAGAAAAGCAACAGAATGTATCTCTTATAAAGTAGGTAGGGTACAATGCAGCATTTACAATTAAATATTACAACCGTAGACACAGCATCGAAGTCCAGATGACACTGATGACTTCTAATCTTAGATACAGAGATATAAAAGACCTTAGCGATAATCTAGTGTTTTGGTTTAACAGTTTATACATTATACTCACATAAGCTATATGAGAAAGGATGAAGAGACTTGGAATACAAGATCATTTATGTGAAGAAAACATAAAAATTTCTGTTCACAAAAATAATTTCTAATGAAAAGTACATTTCAATCAAGAGTTTCAGAACGTAGGGAAAATTTGAAACAATGCTCCATAATCTACCACTTTTACTTCTAGTAAAATACAAATGCATTTAACAAGTGGAAAATTACTTGAGATAATATGGCCAGATGTATTAACAGAATAGTGAAAAGAATAAGGTAAAAAGCAGCTGAAAATGTTACAAGTAAAGAATACACAGGAGACCTGTACAAAAAAGATCTTCACGACCAAGATAATCACGATGGTGTGATCACTGACTTAGAGCCAGACATCCTGGAATGTGAAGTCAAGTGGGCCTTAGAAAGCATCACTATGAACAAAGCTAGTGGAGGTGATGGAATTCCAGTTGAGCTATTTCAAATCCTGAAAGGTGATTCTGTGAAAGTGCTGCACTCAATATGCCAGCAAATTTGGAAAACTCAGCAGTGGCCACAGGATTGGAAAAGGTCAGTTTTCATTCCAATCCCAAAGAAAGGCAATGCCAAAGAATGCTCAAACTACCGCACAATTGCACTCATTTCATACGCTAGTAAAGTAATGCTCAAAATTCTCCAAGCCAGGCTTCAGCAATACATGAACCGTGACCTTCCAGATATTCAAGCTGGTTTTAGAAAAGGCTGAGGAATCAGAGATCAAATGGCCAACATTCGCTGGATCATGGAAAAAGCAAGAGAGTTCCAGAAAAACATCTATTTCTGCTTTATTGACTATGCCAAAGCCTTTGACTGTGTGGATCACAAGAAACTGTGGAAAATTCTTCAAGAGATGGGAATACCAGACCACCTGACCTGCCTCTTGAGAAACCTATATGCAGGTCAGGAAGCAACAGTTAGAACTGGACATGGAACAACAGACTGGTTCCAAACAGGACAAGGAGTACGGCAAGGCTGTATATTGTCACCCTGCTTATTTAACTTATATGCAGAGTACATCATGAGAAATGCTGTGCTGGAAGAAGCACAAGCTGGAATCAAGATTGCCGGAAGAAATATCAACAACCTCAGATATGCAGATGACACCACCCTTATGGCAGAAAGTGAAGAGGAACTAAAAAGCCTCTTGATGAAAGTGAAAGAGGAGAGTGAAAAAGTTGGCTTAAAGCTCAACATTCAGAAAATGAAGATCATGGCATCTGGTCCCATCACTTCATGGGAAATAGATGGGGAAACAGTGGAAACAGTATCAGACTTCATTTTTGGGGGCTCCAAAATCACTGCAGATGGTGACTGCAGCCATGAAATTAAAAGACGCTTACTCCTTGGAAGGAAAGTTATGACCAACCTAGATAGCATATTCAAAAGCAGAGACATTACTTTGCCAACAAAGGTCCGTCTAGTCAAGGCTATGGTTTTTCCTGTGGTCATGTATGGATGTGAGAGTTGGACTGTGAAGAAAGCTGAGTGCCAAAGAATTGATGCTTTTGAACTGTGGGGTTGGGGAAGACTCTTGAGAGTCCCTTGGACTGCAAGGAGATCCAACCAGTCCATTCTAAAGGAGATCAGTCCTGGGTGTTCTTTGGAAGGACTGATGCTGAAGCTGAAACTCCAGTACTTGGGCTACCTCATGCGAAGAGTTGACTCACTGGAAAAGACTGATGCTGGGAGGGATTGGGGGCAGGAGGAGAAGGGGACAACAGAGCATGAGATGGCTGGATGGCATCACTGACTCTATGGACGTGAGTCTGAGTGAACTCCGGGAGTTGGTGATGGACAGGGAGGCCTGGCATGCTGTGGTTCATGGGGTCGCAAAGAGTTGGACACAACTGAGCGACTGAACTGAACTGAAACATTTTCCAACAGTGAAAGACAGAATTCATCTTAGGAACAGAAATTCTTAATATGATAAGAATTTTACAGACTGCTTTTAATTTTAATCAAACGAGTTTCAAATTTTAAACCTCTAATGCAAAATTCCAGTAGTTAGAGGGTTATTCTATTTTCTCTATCTTACCACCACAGTTCTAGGATTTAAGAAAGTCACATTAAGGAACAATTTTCTATAACAGGTATGGTCACTTAAAGTAATTTTCAGGCAATTAGAGTAGGTGCTGATATAAGCTTTATGGGGCAAACTATTATTCCAAAACATTTCCTCTAATAAGTGCAAATCCTACCTGCCAGGTAAATAAATTTCAAATTTTATTAATTTTGTTAAGATGGCAGCAATACAAGTCAGTTTAACTTTGCACAAGAGATCTGCACAGATGCTTAAGAGCACACTGGCATAATTACAAAGCATAGTGGTTGCAGAGCTCCTGTTCTGGACACAGCAGACTGATAGACAATGTGTCTTGGTTGTATGTTACCCAATGCATGCTGCTTAACCTCTCCACAAGCTTCAGATTTCCTCATTCTCAGTTCAGTTCAGTTACTCAGTCGTGTCCGACTCCTTGCGACCCCATGGACTGCAGCACGCCAAGCTTCCCTGTCCATCACCACCTCCCAGAGCTTACTCAGACTCATGTCCATTGAGTTGGTGATGCCATCCAACCATCTCATCCTCTGTTGTCCCCTTTTCCTCCCGCCGTCAATCTTTCCCACCATCAAGATGACCTCTAACGTCTCTCTCAGCTCTGAATTACTCTGCCAGATATCTTAGGCTTGCCTCCTCCAAATTCAACTAGCTCTCGGCCCAGACAGTGACCTGCATCGGCTACATCTACAGACTTCCTTGCCCACTGGCATCTAGAAGGGTTTAGTCAGCGAGAAGCCGCAGCAGGAGATGAGATAGAAGGCAAATGATATAGAAGAATGAGGGCAGGGTAATTTTCTTCTGCTCTCACCCCTACAGACACTTGAGGCTGCCTCTGTCTCTTGCCTGAAGGTTACTGCCCCTCTCAAAGCAGCTTGCTCTAATGGGACTTTCTCTCTTTTCTTTTACCTCTTCAATCAGGATTAGGGGTAGAAACAGCTTTGTGGCTACTTACTGATCTATCCCTTCAGTTTAAGACATCCTGCCTATGACTTTATAGTTAATATCTTTATATATAAATCCTCCTAGAATATTTCCAATTTGAATGTGCCATCTTTTCCCATTTGGAATTTGATTCATACAATCACTTAAGAATTTGATCAAAGATGTAAGTCAGAATCTAATATTTATTGCTTATTGATGAGATTTAAAGTCACTTGAAAGAAACACTGAAAACACTATTTTACAAAAAAATATTATTTTAAAACTTTTTTTAGTTAGATTATTGTAATCCAAAAATTACTCAATTTTACAGTAAACCATTTAGATTAGATGAAAGCAGATAAGCATGACTCGAAAGCAATTTTCTGTCATTTTCTCTAACACTGCTTTTGGCAGCTTGATTTTCTTTCCTTTCCTTGTTTTGCTGAAAAAAAAAAAAAATTAAGTATGAATATGTCCCCAAGGGCATGAAAGTGTTTAGTCAACGAAGTTTGTTATCTTTTTCTTTTTTTAAAAAGAGGGCTTAGCCCCATCTAATCTCTCTCCTTTGCAAAAAA
>NW_011494835.1:1532192-1532367 GCF_000754665.1 Bison bison bison
TACTCCTTGGAAGGAAAGTCATGACCAACCTAGACAGCATATTGAAAAGCAGAGACATTACTTTGCCAAAAAAGGTCCATGACAAAAGTCAAGGCTATGGTGTTTCCAGTGGTCATGTATGGATGTGAGAGTTGGACTGTGAAGAAAGCTGAGTGCCAAAGAATTGATGCTTTTG
>NW_011494835.1:1532467-1539950 GCF_000754665.1 Bison bison bison
AAAAAAAAAAAAAACAAAAAAAAAAAACCTGCAGTTTTTCATGTGTAGTTTGTTAGATGTGAACACTGCCACCAAAATTCTTCTGTTTCCTCACTACAGAAGACATGTCAGAATAAAACCATCATGTAAAATAACTGGTTTTAGAGTTCATTATGCTAAGTGATACAAGTCAAAGGCAAATGCTGTATGATCTCAATTACATGTGAAATATTTTTTTAAAAACTCAAAAAAATAAATAACTCTTTTAAAATAAGGAATTGTCCTGGAAATTCGGCTTTCCCTAGTATTATAAAATATCTGCTATGGGATTATATGCAAAATTCCCATTTTTTTCCCCTAGGAAGCATATAAATTCACACTTCTAATATAGCCAATATAGAATATAGCCAATTTCCTAATCACTGGTTTCAGCATAAAACTACTTTAATAATTTTCCACAAATAAATATATTCATATATACAAACATTATGCTATTGATTACCAATACTATATATTTATGCTCTTTAAATGACAGTTTTATATTAATGACTACACTTTTGTCTTATGCTGCTGCTAAGTCACTTCAGTTGTGTCCGACTCTGTGTGATCCCATAGACAGCAGCCTACCACACTCCTCCGTCCATGGGATTTTCCAGGCAAGAGTACTGGAGTGGGTTGCCATTTCCTTCTCCCCTTTTGTCTTATAGGTAAGGATAATCTTAAAAAATTCTCCCAATGATTCAGTTTTTATTGAATTTCTTCTTTCATTAATTTCGTATTCTTACAGTCTGTGAGCTACTGTGATTGCATAACTATTAGGGAAATTTCCTTGCTTCAGATATCTCTCCAATGTGAGTCAGGCTTAATTAAATAAAAATAATGAAAGGATTTGGGTGCTGAGAGGAACCTGTGCAAAGCACAGAATAAAACAGTTCATTGTACAGCCAAGCTGATTTTAATCATAAATATCTGGAATAGTACAGAGAATGCTAATTTAAATGGAAATAAATAACACTAATTAGTTTACATTAGCAGAAAAATAAGGATCTACATCATTAGTCTTCCCTCTTTCTCCTAAATGTGATTATAAACATTTATCATTTAAAGAAATAATTCTTGAAAGTTAAGCAATGTCAAGAAAAGCAAGTCAAGTTTTTTAAGCTTAAAAAAACTAAGTTACTTGGTGTGAAATATTCAAAAGTAGTCTGGAAAGTCAATCCAGGAGGTAAATTATATGAAGAAATACCTCTTGGCAAATGCACAAAATGGAATTAGTGTAGAGCTGGTTTTGCATTAATTATAAACAGAAGTTGTTTTTCAGAGCTTTCAGAGTAGTTATACATAGCTTATCTATAACTCTGAAAATAAACGTGACAAGTGCTTTGGGTTACTTGTTAATTTGTCTTCATTAGAAATGATGTTAAAGGCTGAACTAAACCTTTTATTACACATATCTTTGCTTCTTCTCTATTCTTCATTGCTTCTGAATGACACCAATAGTAAGTCTTGCTCTACTTAAATTATTGAAAATTTAATTATTAATGTAATTTTAATTATTACTGTTAATTATTAATGTAAAATTTCTATAAATTTTTTTATAGAAAAAGCTGCCTCATTCTAAAGCATCAAAGCCTTGACAAAAACAGACAAAACATAAAGAAATGCTTAGGAAAAGTCTTATCTTGAAATGGGTACACATCTCCATCCCTAAGAGAACTTGAAAGTTAAAGTGGCTCAGTCGCATCTGACTCTTTGCGACCCCATGGATAGTCTATGGAATTCTCCAGGCCAGAATACTGCAGTGAGTAGCCATTCCCTTCTCCAGGGGATCTTCCCAACCCAGGGATCGAACCCAGGTCTTCTGCATTGCAGGCAGATTCTTTTTTTTTTTTTTAATAAAAATTTTAAAAATTTATTTATTTTAATTGAAGGCTAATTACTTTACAATATTGTGGTTTTGCCATACATTGACATGAATCACCCATGGGTGTACATGTGTTCCCCATCCTGAACCCCACTCCCACTTCCCTCCCCATCCCATCCCTCTGGGTCATCCCAGTGTACCAGCCCTGAGCACCCTGTCTCATGCATCGAACCTGAACTGGCGATCTGTTTCACATATGATAATATACATGTTTCAGTGCTATTCTCTCAGATCATCCCACCCTTGCCTTCTCCCACAGAGTCCAAAAGACTGTTCTTTACATCTGTGTCTCTTTTGTTGTCTCGCATATAGGGTTATCGTTACCATCTTTCTAAATTCCATATATATGCATTAGTATACTGTATTGGTGTTTTTCTTTCTGGCTTAATTTACTCTGTATAATAGGCTCCAGTTTCATGCACCTCATTAGAACTGATTCAAATGTATTCTTTTTAATAGCTGAGTAATATTCCATTGTGTATATGTACCACAGCTTTCTTATCCATTCATCTGCTGATGGACATCTAGGTTGCTTCCATGTCCTGGCTATTATAAACAGTGCTGCGATGAACATTGGGGTTACACGAGTCTCTTTCCCTTCTGGTTTCCTCAGTGTGTATGCCCAGCAGTGGGATTGCTGGATCATAAGGCAGTTCTATTTCCAGTTTTTTAAGGAATCTCCATACTGTTCTCCATAGTGGCTGTACTAGTTTGCATTCCCACCAACAGTTTAAGAGGGTTCCCTTTTCTCTACACCCTCTCCATCATCTATTGTTTGTATATTTTTGGATAGCAGCCATTCTGACCTGCGTCAGATGGTACCTCATTGTGGTTTTGATTTGCATTTCTCTGATAATAAGTGATGTTGAGCATCTTTTTATGTATTTGTCAGCCATCTGTATGTCTTGCTTGGAGAAATGTCTATTTAGTTATTTGGCCCATTTTTTTATTTTGTCATTTATTTTTCTAGAATTGAGCTGCAGGAGTTGCTTGTATATTTTTGAGATTAATTCTTTGTCAGTTGCTTCGTTTGCTATTATTTTCTCCCATTCTGAAGGCTGTCTTTTCACTTTGCTTATAGTTTTCTTCGTTGTGCAAAAGCTTTTAAGTTTAATTAGGTCCCATTTGTTTATTTTTGCTTTTATTGTAGGCAGATTCTTTACCAGCTGAGCCAACAGTGAAGCCCAAGAATATTGGAGTGGGTAGCCTATCCCTTCTTCAGCAGATCTTCCCGACCCAGGAATCAAACCAGGGTCTCCTGCCTTGCGGCAGCTTCTTTAACCAACTGAGCTAGTGCTGCTGAAAGCAAAGCAAGAGTGGAAGGGGTGCTCCAGATCTGTTCACCAGAAAGGTCCTGTTGAATTAAAATGGTACCATCCTAACTACATTTCAACACCCTTTGAGATCTGAACCTCTGCCTGGTACTGGTTTTCAGAAATAAGTATTTTATTACTTACACAAAGCTATTTGATAAAGCAATTCGATCTCTGAAACATACTAATAAGCAATATTCATTTGAATAGGTAATTTGAGGTTTCTCATCAGTGAATTCATATTCTTAAAACAAACCATGGTAACTTTCAAACTTGCTTGCTGCTAAGTCACTTCAGTCGTGTCCGACTCTGTGCGACCCCATAGACAGCAGCCCACCAGGCTCCCCTATCCCTAGGATTCTCAAGGCAAGAACACTGGAGTGGGTTGCCATTTCCTTCTCCAATGCATGAAAGTGAAAAGTGAAAGTGAAGTCACTCAGTTGTATCTGACTCTTAGTGACCCCATGGACTGCAGCCCACCAGGCTCCTCCGTCCATGGGATTTTCCAGGCAAGAGTACTGGCGTGGGGTGCCATTATGACCTAGTGGAGTCAGGAATAGATTTTAATATCCTTGACTGTTCAATAACTTCTCAATTTGCTCATTTGTACATAAAAACTTTTCCAAATAGTTTTATACTCCATATGTGACCTAATTAAATTCTGATAAAATCACTTACTCATATATATATATACTTCTTCATGTCAAATACTTTTATTTGTCTTATCAAGCAACACGATCAAAATAGTCTATGTAATCCACCTTAAGTAAACTGGCCATTAAAACCTTTCTTGGTAACCAGTCATGGGCTCTGCTTGCAAAGTACTAAAAACATGGTCTATAAATAGGGTGCTTGAAATCTAATTCTAAAGGATAGAACAAAGCATAGCATAACAGTGGGAAGAATTATAGCAAATGTAACTCCAGGAGAAAAAAAGACTTTTAACTTTTTCTTTAATCACATGCCATAGTTCAGAGTACTATGAAAGAAAGAAAGGATTGCATTTTTCTAAGACAATCTGGTTTCATGGCTTAAAAACAGCAAAAGAAATAAAGAGAGAGACCCAGTGAGCCCAGCGCTGTGCAGACATAAGGTCCCGAAGCTGTGAGCCCACTGCACCAGTGCTCCCCTAGTTAAAGAACTGTGCCTCTGTGTAGATACTGGCTCTGCACTGATTTTTGTTGAGGACATGGAAGCAATAAAACTTGAACTTAATCTTGCTACTCTTTGTCAGGACTTGCTTACCGCAAAGTGGTTCCAGACAATTTAATTAGTGGTACAATGTTGTACAACTGGATCATTTCCACACCTGAGCTGATCTAAAGTATAAAATAAACTTATTCACACAACCATTTTGACAGCCAAAACAAAACCCTCAGTCCTACTTTTCAGTACTTTGTATTGCAAGTATAAAATTGAAATTGCACATAACTAAGCTTTCAGTATGAAAGAACTTTCTCTGCAACATCCCTCTCTATCAACCATAACATATGTAACACCATGACATCTTCAAGGAAACTTGAAATTTTCTGGTGACTGAGCGTGAGCCTTAGTGCAAACTATCAGCCAGGATTTATACTAGGGCTATTTCAAGATCAAACCAATCACTCTCCTGAAGCAATCTTGATATAAAAACTTCAAATTATGTTACGTTTGACTTTCTCCATTCCTCTGCTGCTGCTGCTGCTAAGTCGCTTCAGTCGTGTCAGACTCTGTGCGACCCCATTGATGGAAGCCCAGCAGGCTCCCCCGTTCCTGGGATTCTGCAGGCAAGAACACTGGAGTGGGTTGTCATTTCCTTCTCCAATGCATGAAAGGGAAAAGTGAAAGTGAAGTCGCTCAGTCGTGTCTGACTCTTTGCGACCCCATGGACTACAGGCGACCAGGCTCCTCCATCCATGGGATTTTCCAGGCAAGAGTACTGGAGTGGGGTGCCATTGCCTTCTCTTCCATTCCTTAGGAGCTTGAGAATAGCAACTTATGAAATGGACTTTCAACAGTGAAAATCAATGTTTAACTACATATTATAGAATTGCATTGCAATTTGAATATTTTATAGGTAGGGTCTTGTATCAAATTATCATTTGACTTACAGACTCCAGAAGTCTTCTGTTACTTTTCAAAAAAGATGAACTGAGAAACATTGCAATATTCTTTATTTTCTAGATCATTTCCAACTTCTACTTAAATTTTACTTTTAACTTTTTATTTTAAAATAGTTATAGATTCACATAAAAGTTTTAAAAATAGTACATAGACTTCTGTGAACCCAACTATTAATAGCTTCCCCAATGGTGGCATCTTATATAATTACAGTACAATATCAAAGCTAGAAAATCATTTTTATTACAACACTGTTAACCACAGACCTTGCTTAGTTTTCATCAGATTTAACATGTCTGTATTCATGAGCATATGTCTAGTTTTATGGAACTTGATCCCATGTATAGGTTCATATGGGCTTCCCTGGTGGCTCAGATGGTAAAGAATCCACCCTCAATGCAAGAGACCTGGGTTCGACCCCTGAGTCAGAAGATCCCCTGGAGAGGGGATTTTTGCCTGGAGAATTCCATGGACAGAGAAGCCTGGCGGGCCACAGTCCATGAGATCACAAAGAGTTGGACACAATGGAGCGACTAACACATAGTATAGGTAATCTTTTGAGATGGCCCTTTTCTCATTAATCATGATGCCCTTGGGATCCATCCAAGTTGTTACAAGTATAACCAGTCCGTTCCTTTTCATTGCTGAGTAGGATTCTGTAGCAAAGACACATCAGAATTTGTTTAATGATGTATGCATTGAAGGACATTAGGGTTATTGACAGTTTGGGGCTATTATGAATAAAGTTGCTATGACAAGCATGTGCAGGTTTTGAATGAATATGTTTTCCTTTCTCTGGGATAAATGCTCAGTAGTGCCACTGTCTTGTGGTAACTGTATCTGTAGTTTTATAAGAAAGTAACACATTATTTTTCAGAGTGGTTCTACCATTTTACATTCCAACCAGCAATGTATGAGTGATTCAGTTTCTCCACATCCTTGTCAATGCGTGGTCATGTTACTTTTTTTTTTTTAGTCATTCTGATAGATGTTAGCTATCAGATAGCTCATGGTAGTTTTGATTTACATTTCCCTGATGGTTAAAAAGCAGAAAGCTTTTTCACGCGCATGTGTACCAACTGTATATCCTCACTGGTAAAACGACCGTTTATGTCTTTTGCCCATTTTCTAACTGGACTCCTTTTTGTTTGTTTTTTACTTTCAAATTTTGAGAGTTCTTTATACACTCCAGATCCAAGACCTGTGACAGATTTGCAAATATTTCTGGTTTGCAAATATTTTCTTCTAATCTTTAGCTTGTTTTTATCACCCTCATAATAGTTTTTGGCAGAGTAAACATTTGAAATTTTGATGAAGCCCAACTTACCAAAAAAGTTTTAATGCACTGTGCTTTTGGTGTCATGTGTAAGAACTCTTTTTCATCCCCAGATCCCAAAGCTTTTTCATATTTTTCTTCTAATGTTTTATAATTTAAAAATTTACATTTAAAACCATGATTCTTTCTGAGTTAACTTTTATATAAGGGATGCAATTTAGATATTCATTTTCTTTGTCTATGGCTATTCAATTGATCTAGCAACATTTGCTAAAAAGACTATCCTTTTTTTTTTTTTAATTTTTAAAAAAATTTTTTTAAAATTTTATTTTATTTTTAAACTTTACAAAATTGTATTAGTTTTGCCAAATATCAAAATGAATCCATCACAGGTATACATGTGCTCCCCATCCTGAACCTTCCTCCCTCCTCCCTCCCCATAGCATCCCTCTGGGTCGTCCCAGTGCACTAGCCCCAAGCATCCAGTATCGTGCATCGAACCTGGACTGGCATCTCGTTTCATACATGATATTTTACACGTTTCAATGCGATTCTCCCAAATCTTCCCACCCTCTCCCTCTCCCACAGAGTCCATAAGACTGTTCCATACATCAGTGTCTCTTTTGCTGTCTCGAACACAGGGTTATTGTTATCATCTTTCTAAATTCCATATATATGCGTTAGTATACTGTATTGGTGTTTTTCCTTCTGGCTTACTTCACTCTGTATAATAGGCTCTAGTTTCATCCACCTCATTAGAACTGATTCAAATGAATTCTTTTTAATGGCTGAGTAATACTCCATTGTGTATATGTACCACGGCTTTCTTATCCATTCATCTGCTGATGGACATCTAGGTTGCTTCCATGTCCTGGCTATTATAAACCT
>NW_011494835.1:1540050-1559910 GCF_000754665.1 Bison bison bison
ATTTCCAGTTTTTTAAGGAATCTCCACACTGTTCTCCATAGTGGCTGTACTAGTTTGCATTCCCACCAACAGTGTAAAAGGGTTCCCTTTTCTCCACACCCTCTCCAGCATTTATTATTTGTAGACTTTTGGATCGCAGCCATTCTGACTGGTGTGAAATGGTACCTCATAGTGGTCTTGATTTGCATTTCTCTGATAATGAGTGATGTTGAGCATCTTTTCATGTGTTTGTTAGCCATCTGTATGTCTTCTTTGGAGAAATGTCTATTTAGTTCTTTGGCCCGTTTTTTGATTGGGTCATTTATTTTTCTGGAGTTGAGCTGTAGGAGTTGCTTGTATATTTTTGAGATTAGTTGTTTGTCAGTTGCTTCATTTGCTATTATTTTCTCCCATTCTGAAGGCTGTCTTTTCACCTTGCTGATAGTTTCCTTTGATGTGCAGAAGCTTTTAAGGTTAATTAGGTCCCATTTGTTTATTTTTGCTTTTATTTCCGATATTCTGGGAGGTGGGTCATAGAGGATCCTGCTGTGATGTATGTCGGAGAGTGTTTTGCCTATGTTCTCCTCTAGGAGTTTTATAGTTTCTGGTCTTATGTTTAGATCTTTAATCCATTTTGAGTTTATTTTTGTGTATGGTGTTAGAAAGTGTTCTAGTTTCATTCTTTTACAAGTGGTTGATCAGTTTTCCCAGCACCATTTGTTAAAGAGATTGTCTTTAATCCATTGTATATTCTTGCCTCCTCTTCTCCAAATGAGTTGCTTTTACGCCTTTTTGTAGGTTCTCTATTCTGTTCTATTGATCTATATGATATCTCTCCAATTACTGTGGCTACACAGGAAGTCAACATTGAGTAGAACGATTCTCTCTACCATTCTTTTCCAAATTCTTTTTTCACATAAAACTTAGAATAAACTTGTCTATATCTACTAAAAATCTTGGGATTTTGATAAAAGTTATGCTAAACATATAGGTAAATTTGAGGAGAATCTGATTAAATTATTTAAAGTGTTCTTCACGCGAAACTTTAACAGGTATTGGTTGCTGTTGTTCTTGTTTAGTTGCTAACTCATGTCTGACTCTTTTGCGACCCCATGGACTGTAGCCCGCCAGGCTCCTCTGTCCATGGGATTCTGCAGGCAAGCATATTGGAGTGGGTTGTCATTTCCTTCTCCAAAAGATCTTCCTGACCCAGGGATCAAACCCATGTCTCCTGAAGTGGCAGAAGGATTCTCTACCACTGAGCCACCAGGGAAGCCCTTGAACAGGTATAGCATTTTTAAAAGGTTTAAATTAAAAAGGCTTAAATAAATATAAATGAATGTGTTATTACTATACAAGTACTGTGGACTTGTTAACAACTTGGGTTTGAACTGCGCAGGTATGCTTACATGTGGATTCTTTTCATGGTAAGTACTGTGGTTCTAACTTAATCTGTAGTTGGTTGAATGTGTGGATGCAGAACTGCAGGTATGAGAGGACCCCTTGGATTCCCAAGGCGGACTGTGAGCTATACGGGGATTCTCAACAGCAAGAAGAACTGGCACCCAAACCCCTGCATTTTTTAAAGGTCAACTGTGTAATAAGAGTGTGTATTTTACATGGTTCTCTTTTTCTTATTTAAACTTTTGACATTTCACACAAAGAAACTTTAACCTTTTAAAATCCCACATGAAGAAAATAACACTGAAAAAATAGATAGCTTTCCACTAGTTCTCTACCTCTTTATGTCATCTTCATTTCAAATAAAGATTACAACACGATGTATTAATTCATTTTAATTAAAATATTCACCTCATGGTTACTCATTCAAATTTATATAAAAATATTCCTACTACCAGCCCTACCTCTTTTGATTACAAAGTACAGTTAACTAGTAGTTTATAAAAGACCAACGTTTTTATATGAGTGTTTAATGCTATAATTGGAAGAATTTGCCAAGTAAAAATTTACACATCTCTGTCAGTTTCAGTTCTTTCTGCTATTACATTAGCTGACTTCTCTCACTTTCTACTAGAAAAAGAGATGAATTTAACACATGGTTTGCTTTACATCATTCATATATACAATATATAATAATATAATACATATGTGATATACCTCTCTGTCTCAGACTCTGCACCTATTTGTATTCGTGTTTGGCACTAAACCAAGAGCACCACTAAGCAAATAGCAAACTTGTTCTTGGCAACTTTGTTATATTTTAAACCGTTTAATATAAATCCCCCCTCTCTCTCTCTCTCTCTCTCTCTCTCTCTATATATATATATATATATACACACTATGCTTTAGAGGCTTTTAGCTTTGGATTAAAATGCAGTTCAAATACAAGATTGTATTACTTTTGGTAAAGCACCAAAATGCTTGAGAACCTCACTCTTGAAAGAGAAAACAGTTATAAATTTGTAGCATTCTGAGTCAAATATGGTCAAGTTTTGAGTTTCACAGCTAAGTATAACTTAGAGAAATGAAAAACATTTATGTTAGAGAATTTTTTTCCCATAAAAGTCGGAAGAAAAAAAAAAGCCTTTGATCTCATTCTCTTGGTGCACTTTTAGTATGTTAAATGCCAAAAAGTTCAAAATGTAACTGCCTTATAATATAAAGTTACTCAGTATAAACAAAAAAGTGTTAAGGAGACTATATCTTTACACTGTCTCACTGGAGAATAATTTTTAAAAGTAGGAAAACAGTGTGCTAATTTTGAATCTCACCTTAAGAATCTAAGACCAGCATTTCAAGAAAAAAAATTTCCTGAAAGAGACAGTTACTTTTATTTATATTATCAAGATATTTCTACTTCCACTTATATTTGCTAGCATATTTCACTTAAAGTAGAAGTTTTCATGGTTACCAAATGGTTCAACGGTATGCACAAAGGCTTATATCTGATGGACTTTGTGCTTAGAGGCAAAAAATAAATTTTTGGGTTGTTAAGAAAAAAAAAAACCCAGAAAACTTTGATCTTGCTCATCTTACTTTGGAATCAAAGCAGCCCATGTGCTCACTGTACCAGCTACCTGGGGTATAACTTCCCACCTGTGGTCCCTAAAGAATAAGAAGCAGCACGTGGTGATACTTCCGAGAAATGAAAACTCTAGGGCCTGGCCTCAGACTCTGGGGTAGGGCCCAGCATTCTGTTATAACATGCCATACAAATGATTCTGATGGATGTCCTAGTTTGAAAAGCAATGGTTTAGAACAATATAGCATTCTTACATTCTGACTAAAGATGCTAAAACAAACTTTTATGTTTCATTTTCCCCAAAGGAGGATGATGTTTGTATTACAGATGAGACAGTTCTTCATTATGGTGAACTTTTAGCATCCCTGACCTTCCGGCACCAAGAGCAATAAATAATGCTGTTTACCATACCCCTTAAGAGTTTGGTAAGAACCTTAAGAATCACTGATAGAGGAAAAGGCTCTATTTGGGCCCTTCCATTCTCCATCTTGGCTACAACTCTATCCAAAGACCTTGACCACATCCTTCCCTTCCCAGTCACTTCTGCTGGAAAAAGAAAGAGTGATCCCTTTGGCTTCTAGAAGCATATAACACAAGGGTCAGGGAAAAGCAGAGACTTTGCATTGAGGCCCACTTTTACTAGCTTTATCATGTATCACCATCTTATTTTACATTTTTTCCTAATGTTAAGATCAATTATTCTTTTACACCCCAAATACTCTCTGGAAAACAATTGGGGAAATAAAAATTGGTATTTACATAAATGATCCTCATCAGAATAAGCTTTCCAATTTAAAAACCTTAGTCATCTACTGTAAACAGAAGTTGATAAAAAAGTATGCCTTACCACTAATTGAATAATCTGCCACTAGGACTGAAAAATTATACATTCCCTTAGAACCATAAATTTAATCAGTGAGTTACATAGCAGGAACTAGAATACACAAGTTTGTAATTCTTGTTCTAAGAATTCATAAATATCTGTCCCAAGCAAATGAAATCTATAACATTATTATATTATATATATTATATAATACAATACCTCTAGATAGATGAGATCTTACTATCTCCTTCTAGTAAAACTCTAACATCAATTTTTTGGTCTTTTTTCTCAACTGATAAGTATATACTCTAAACTGGGTGGCAGGGGGTAAATGAGTGGAGACGTTTAAGGTTTTAGATGTCACCCTCATATCCGTCTCCCTAGGAGTTAGTGCTCTCATGCAGCTCAAAAGCAAAACCAAGGCCACATGAATACCTAAGTGGACCATATTTCTAAGATAGTAGAACTCTGAATATAAGAAAAAAAAAGGGATTATAAACGGAACAATACCTAAGTAACTATCTTCTTCTATTGCTTTTATTTCCTATAAGGTCATGCTTCTGACTCCTCCCTTCTATATGACTGATATGGTTATTAGGGACTAGGAGCCACTCCTAATACAGGAACCATCCACCTAAAACTATCAGAGAACAGAAAGGATGCAGGGAAATCTCGATGGAGTAAGTGTCTTAAAGCAGCTCTATTCTAGGTCTTCAGGCAAAAGACTATATCTGTTCTCCCTTTCATACTCAGAGGGAAAAAATTCCAAAGGCAAGCACTGAGTCTTGGAGTGTACTTTTATTGTTTTGACAAAACAAAACTGGAGTTTTGTCTCTGGACTTAACAAAAGTAGTCTTCAGGTTCACAGAATGATACTAGTTCATTAAAGTAGGAAATCACAGGTATTTGAGGACAAACAGGAATAGGGACTATGCTATTGCCCGGGTCTTCTCAGTGCAGACTGTTGGTTGAAGATTTTCTATCAGGGGACAATGATTAATACTGACTCAAACATTTCACTTTTCACAATTCATCTTCTGTAGAACCATGTGATCACAACTACCTGCATGAGAACTGTGACCATACACACTCAATTCAAAAGTGAAAATAACCGCAAACAAACTGGAACTCAACTTAGCAGGTATATTTTTCACATAGATATGGGTAAAATAATTCTGAAATTACTGTCTAAACACTGAGGGACTGAACAAATGAGCAAAAACACAGGTGATATTGGGTGCTATAATTTTTACTGTTGTGAAAGGTAGATACAGATACTGAATTCAGAAAAACTAGGAAGAATCTTATGGTACTGAATTGGGATTAGAAGTATCAGTATAAAATCATGATTTTCAATATATATAGATTATAGACATATAATCTATGATATATATATATAGCAGTAGATGCTGATGTGTATGATTATGATGTGTGTGTGTACATAGATGTGTAGACACATACATCTATTTCCTAAGGGATCAATCTATATCTCTCTGCTGTGTGTGTGCTAAGTGGTTTCAGTAGTGTCTGACTCTGCGACTTTATGGACTGCAGCCTGCCAGTCTCATCTGTCCATAGGATTCTCCAGGCAAGAATACTGGAGTAGGTTGCTGTGGCCTCCTCCAGGGGATCTTCCCGACTCAGGGATCGAGCCTGTGTCTGTTACGTCTAACCTGCATTGGCAGGTGGGTTCTTTACCACTAGCACCACCTGCGAAGCCCACAGCTCTCTGCCAAGAGAACCTAGAAGCAACACTGCTAACAATGAGCATACCTAGTGCCCAAATCTTAGTTTCTAAATATCATTCTCTACTAAAAGGAACCTGGGTTCCTTGGAGAAACAGTTGATTCTAGGGCTGGGGCAGGGAAATGACAAAATGAGCCTGTAATATTTTGTTATACCCAAAATTAAGGACATCGTCATAGAACAATTGGGGCATTTCCAAAGGATTAGGAGCTAACCTGAAGGCAGCTACAACAACTTGAGCACTGAAACTTAACTTAAAAATTTTATGAGTAGAAAGGAAGAAAGAAAAAAAGGAAAGATAGAAGAAAGGAGAAAGAAGACTTCCTCACAGTGCAGTGACAACTAATAAATATAGAAATATGATGGAGTTGAAAAATCACTATTTTGCAACTATCACAGGCAAGAAGCATCAAATGAATATAAACTAGTAAGTGAAAGATTGAAAAGAAACAAGTTATTATGTAGTCTTATATCTCCCTACAAACTACCTAAGTCAGTATAGCAAAATAGTAATATGACAGAGACCCCTGGCAGACCCCAGCTTAACCAAATGATTAAAGTTAACATAACTGGGCCCAAACAGATATAATATGCCTTCTGATAATGAAGCACTGAGAAGGACGCAACATCATTTTTGTAGCATTCCCACCAAAAATGTGTAAAGTGAATCTGATTATGAGGAAACATTAAACAAATCCAAATTGAGAGACAGTCTACCAAAAACTTGGCCAGAACCCTTCAAAAAAGTTCATGTTATGAAAGACAAAAAACATCTGAGGTCTGAGAAACTATTCGACATTAAAGGAAACTAAAGAGACATGATAACTAAATGTACTAGAATCTTCTGAACTCTACATTAGATAAAAGTATGTACTAAAGTAAATATCCTGTTTTGATCATTGTACTACAGCTATATAAGAAAATGGTCTTGTTCTCAAAGGTAAGTACAGAGAAGTGAAGTCATGATGTCTGCAACGTACTCCCCAACAGTCCGTTTAAAAACACACACTAATAATAGTAACAACAACAATAAAAATAATAATGTAAATTAAATATCCAGTTCTCTTTTCTTAAAACTAAATAATCCCAACTATTTTAGCCTTTTAAATCTCAATGAGATAAAAAAGTTGCCTGGAAGTTTGAAAAAAAGAAAAGGATCTGCATGATTACCACAATTCTGGGAACCTCTACAGGTCCAGGACTTTAGTTGGCTTAATTTTCATCAGGACCAGAAATTAAATAGTAAAGACAGGCCCCCAGACATATCTTTTGGATGTAACTCCATTCTAGGTGTCACAGCGCCTTTGTCATCTGGATTGACACAAGTTTTGTCCTGACTCAGAAGTCCCCAAACTCCCCAGTCAAAAACTTCCTCCTCTCCAGGAACGTCTGGGGCCAAGCAAAAAACTCACTCTCACGTGGATGGAAAGTGGTGTTGGAGGCAGAACACTCCTCTGCAGACCCCAAAGCTGTTCATTTTTCTCAGTAAATATTTACTGAACACCAAGGGGGAAAAAACGGAGAAGGGAATAGCAACCCACTCCATTATTCTTGCCTGGAGAATTCCCTGGACAGAGGAGCCTGGCAGGCTATAGTCCATGGAGTCACAAAGAGTTGGACATGACTGAGTGTCTAACACACTCAGACAAGGGGGGATAAAAAAGGATCTACAGTTTCAATCCAGTTCAATTTTTTTAAAAAAAGTATTGAGGACCTATTCACAGAAGTCCTATATTTAAAGAGTTCACAGTTTATTGGAGAAGGAAAATATGTATGTAAACGTAGTATAAGAGAAGTATTCTGTAAGTATCAAAAATGAAGTATGAGAAATACTAAAGGAATATTGAAAGGAAGTGATTAATTCTGATTACTGTATTAGTACTTTTTAACAGTTATTACTTATAGTTTGGCACTGTACTTTTTTTATATTAGTTCACTGAATATACCAACAGTCTCATAAGGTAAGTAGTATTATTATCACTATTTACAGATAAGGCCATTGAGGTACAGAGAACTGTCTGTTGAGAATACAGAGAATTCAGACATTCTCAGAAAGGGATCGGGCCATAGGTTATCTAGCTAGCTATTAGGCCAGGTTTCAAACCCAGGCAATCTGATTCCATAACTGATGAAGAAGCTTTGTTAATTCTTAAAAGATGAATATAATTTCAAGAAATGGGAAATAGAGGAATATTTAAGGCTGCAAGAAAAATAAAGGTGAAGGCATGGAGAGAGAAAATACAGATCTTAGAAGGAAAATAGCAAGAAACTTAGGCACTGGTACATAAGATAGAGGGGGAGAAACGGGTGAGCAGAGTGAATGAGATTAGATAGGTTTATGAACTATGTTAGACTCTTTTATGAGAATCAATACAGTCTCTGATAGTAAAGAAGCTGATTCTCATGCACCATAATCTTGATGTAAATAGAGTTGATTTCTGACACATTAAAATGAACCAAGTACCAATAATATCTTAGTAGAATTTAATTTCTCCTAAAAGATAGTACCAGAGCACAAATCATGAGAACACATTCATAGTGACATCTGCACCACGATGTACAATAATTTCATTTCACAAAGATCCTATTAACTGTGCAATATTGAAATCACCAGAACTCAAAACAGAACCTTGAAAAATACCACAACTCTACCTTAGTTAAACAAGACTACAAACCTTTTACAGTAAATGAAATGTGAGTATACCATGAGATCCACTGTTATAGCTCCATCTTTGTCATAATATTTATTAAAACAAAGTGATCCAATTAAAGGAATAAAATGAGTAATATATTCCATGAGCTCCATTAGATATGCACTTCTAACCAGTAAAACAACCAGACATGAATGCTTAATGTCAAATTTCTGAGTTGTTAGCAGATATAATTGAGTGTTCATATTAATAAGTGAAAATACCATTTTGCCTTCATAGTAAATTAATTATAGTTAAAGAAAAACATGCCACACTTAAAAGGCTGTTTTCATTTTAATGTAAGTATTAATAAAAATTTGACTTTTATTTAGTAAACTATAGGTTTAACCCATTCAAAATCTATAACTGAAGAGTATAGAAAACTTAATTGCATGTATAATAAAAACATCTAAGCTTTGTAAAATGCCAAAAAAATCGAAATTAAAACATTAACAAATTCACTAGTGACTATTTTTCATATAGTTAATAAAAACAAAAAATGAATTTCATTTTTATAAAATATCTTTGCAGCAGCATTCTTAACTATCCAATATAATCTTCTTCCATTTTGGAAGAATTCTAAAATGTTTCCTTGATTAACAGAAGTGATTAGTGAGATACAGGAATGTCAGGATGTATCATAGAAGAGAAGAACATGAAAAAGGAAGGCAAATGATTTTAAAGAGTGCTTTAAAAATCAAAACTTATATTTAGATTGCTGCTGCTGCTAAGTCGTTTCAGTCGTGTCCGACTCTGTGTGACCCCATAGATGGCAGCCCATCAGGCTCCCTCATCCCTGGGATTCTCCAGGCAAGAACGCTGGAGTGGGTTGCCATTTCCTTCTCCAATGCATGAAAGTGAAAAGTGAAAGTGAAGTCGCTCAGTCGTGTCCGACTCTGTGCAACCCCATAGACGGCAGCCCACCAGGCTCCTCTGTCCATGGGATTTTCCAGGCAAGAGTACTGGAGTGGGGTGCCATTGCCTTCTCTGATATTTAGATTAGTATAAAACTAAAGAACACATAAACAATTAAAGAAATAGAATGCTGAGCTATGAAAATGTTCCTCCTCTAAAAATGCCTAAAATGGCATTTAAACTTCAACTATTATCCTTTACCTGTTTAATTGGACTTCTGAGAGTAAGGAAAATCCATAGGACCTGATAAAGGGGGAAAGGGACTAAAAAGCAGTATAATGATCTCACTGACACTACAGCTGCCTGGAGGGTATCTACTGATAATAGGGCTCTAGGTTTTAACAGCAAGAGAAAGAAGAGAGGCTAGTCCTTGATCCCTAGCATGGTGGAAAGCTGAAACTAGTATCACTACATGGAAGCAGAAACCTTGAAAAGCTATATTCATTGTGAAAAGATGTTTTTTTTAAAGCTCTATTCAACAACAAAGAAAGGTGAAAAAGTTAATTTTCTGTGTAAGCCTCAGTTCTAGATAGAAAAGGGCGAAGGAATCGCAACCTGAAAAAATAAGTTCCAGTGCATTAAGTGCAATAGTTTAAGATGTCTGGCATACACAAACATAAATTCTAACTATGGGAATTCATTTCTAACCAGGTCTCACAAGATTCCAAAATTTAGGGAACCCCAAAAATGAATTCAGCATCTAAAATTACAAAATTGACAGGGATGTGAGACACCAGGAATGAAGTCAACAGAAACAATGAACAGAAGTATTAGACCTCAATGAATATCAGCTATTAGAAATAATATATGCAGTATACAAAATCACTATGTTTAAACAATTATAAAAAGAGAAAATTGAAACACGACCAAGGAAAATATATCATCAAAATAAACAAACCAAATGTAGTTTTTAGCGATAAAAAATATATTTAACTAAAAAATCTATCAAAATATTTTTTCAAATAATATTTTAAATAATTGGGGGAAATTATTATGAAGTGGTTATTAGATGATGAAGGAATTTTTGTTGATTTTTATTAAGCATGATAATGACATGGTGATTATTTAAGATGTCAATATTGTTTAGATGTGTATTATGGGTGACATATTTCTGGGATAGGTTTCAAAATACTTCAGCAAAGAAAAAACAAAGAACAGATTTGGCAAATGTGGGAAATACTAAACTAAAGCAATGTGTATATGTAAAATTTTTGTAATAAAAATAAAATGAAAACTCAGTGGATAGTATGATCAGAATGTTAGAGATAGCCAAAGAGAGAACTAGAGAACTGGAAGATGGGTCAGAGGAGGGTATCCAGAGTATGAATAAAATTTAAAGAGACAAAACAAAAAACAATTTACCTTCCTTTGGGCTCACTGCTGCAGGAAGTGTATCCCAATCAAGGGTCCAAGTAGGGCAAGGGTGGGGAGAAAACATCACTTCAATGCCTTTTTCCTGGAAAAGGAGATAGGCCCTTTCCAAATTAATGAATTAATATAATCCTGTTATATTCTAGAACACCAAATTCTATTTTCTACACTGGCAAGGTGAAATACAGATTCTAATAAACATCAAGCATTCCTCAAAATATTGTTACATAAGAGATATATGTTGAAATATATATACTCTTTCAAATATCTCTAGCTATTCCATGACTGCAGAATATCACAAGATATTTCAAAGAAGTAGGAACTTGTAATAATCATCAGAAAAATATTTCATACATAGCCACCCAGAGAGAAAAGTAAAATATCTGTGAAGAGATATAATTGAGTTCCATAGGCCATACTAATACATAGTTGAGTCTGATGCACTGCCTGGTGTAACACTGAATAAATGCTTGGTGAATGAATGAACAGGTGGTTTATTCTCTTTCTCTAATTGTTATCACAGTGTATTCTATTTTTTTGTTTGTTTGTTTGCTTGCTTGTTTATGATCTTAAATACAACCCTAATAGATTCTCTTCTTTAGATTCACACTATGGGATCTGAGACTATCACGAAAATTTGTATTTGACCTTGTTCTCTGCTTACTGTTAAAACTCTTTAAACACTTACCCTGACTTCTGCAAACAGAAGTCAGAAACAAGTAAAAGCAGAAGAAATAATGATCAAGATGTTTTTGAAAAGTATTCTTCCCCCCAAAACAAGAAATAAATGTTGAGTTTCTTAACAGTATGGTTACTTTCCTATTAAACTTCCTACTAAAATTATTACCTGAAGTGACATAGAAGTAATAAGCCACCTAGAAATATTAGGTGTCAAAGAGAAAAGTCACCTGAGAATAAAACTTTTATCAAAAACAATCCACATAATCAAAACTAACTCTGCATACATCCATCAAGGTCTGTCATGTATTATTCAAAAGTTGCTACAGCCTAGCAGCTATATTTAAAGGATCAAAAAGTCCCCACTTTAACATGCACCCCAAATATCATCATACTAGTCTCTTACGAGGACCTATAAAATCTCTAGAAAAGGATCCCTTTTGTTTAACCAACTAGTTCCCAACATTTAAAAAAATGATTGTCCCTCTTCCATATACAAAAAAATTCTCAGGTTCCTTCCTCATGTTGAATGTTGTATATTTATTTATTTGATCTACAGACAGTGGCATGGCTTACTCATGGATTTCCAGACCCTCTGTAATAACATTCGGTGTCCACAGCCCACAAGATAGATATCCATGATTCTGGAATTGGTTTTTTTTTTAATCTCCAGGAATATCTTATTCAAAAGAAAAATCCCTGAAAATCAATCATTAACCCCTTTGTAGTCAGTTAGTTTAGGAGATTACTTTCCATCATGAAGACTAGCTGAATTCCAGTCCAAAAGGAAATGGTAAAAAAGATTCTTTTGTTGGGGTATGTATATAGCTACAGGTATAGAGGCCAGAGTACTCACCTGCCTCCAGAAAGATAAACATATCTCTTTGACATCATCACCTCTTTCCTAAAACTCCCTTAGTCCAATCTAGCCACACTGAACTTCTTGATATTCCTCATTTTACCATACTCATTCTTAACTGAGGGTCTTTTATAAAATACAGCTATTTTGAAATATAATTTCTATGCCATAAAATCTGTTCCTTTAAAGAGTACAATGGTTTTTAAAATATTCACGGTTGTGTAACCATCACCACTATCTACCTTGAGAACATTTTCATCATCTCAAAAAAAGACATCCCATATCCATTAGCAGATATTCTCTGTTCTCTGCCCATAGCTCCCTGGCCTGGGCAACTACTGATCCATTTTCTGTCTCTGTAAATTTGTTCAGGGTCTTCTACTAGCTGGACTATATGCCTAGAACATATCCTCCAAATCTTCAAATGTTCATTCTGGTCATCTGATCAATGTCTTCACCTCATCAGTTAAGACTTCTTGACCACCTTATCTAAAATACGATCATGACCTCCATCATCTCCACTCCCCTCATCCCACATTATTTTTATAACACTTATCATTAGCTAATGTGTTACATATTTACTTGTGGTTTTTATTTACCTATCCCCACCAGAATGTAACCTCTATGAGGGCAGTCCAATTTGTTCTTCATATATTCAACATTCAGAACAATGTCTGGTGTTTAGTAAATACATGTACATTTTTTGACTGACTGGATGAATAAATAAATTTAAAACCTCTCAAGAATACGGGAGATTTTGGAGGCAAGACTGTGCCAGAGAAAATAGAAGGAAAAAAGGGTGAGATGTGAGCATTACCAAGAAAATTTTTTGTATTTTACACATCTGCTGCTGCTGCTGCTGCTGCTAAGTCACTTCAGTCATGTCCAATTCTTCGCTACCCCATGGACTGCAGCCTACCAGGCTCCCCCGTCCATGGGATTTTCCAGGCAAGAGTACTGGAGTGGGGTGCCATTGCCTTCTCCGATTTTACACATCCACTTAGGACCAATTTCATGTGTCATCATGCAATTGGCAAAAACACACACACACACACACACACACACTCTGACTATACAGAAATGAAAAACTACAGTATAAATAAATACATTCACAGAATATGTTAATTTGATATAATATTGTCTTTCAAATATATGACAATGAGAAACTTAGCAAAAACAATGCCCTATTAAAAAGGAAAATGTTACTTAGGTGAACTTTAAAAAAGCTGGGAAAGTGATAAAAAGAAAAAACGTATCCAATACACACAATCAAGGTAGAATTAAAAGAAAATTGAAATTTTAGTTTATTTTTAGATTTGAAAACTTTGTTCTTTTAAAATTGCTGATGTGATGTCCCAGTCAACTTTCATACAATCATAAAGATTTAAAATTAAAAATGACTCATATACAAATGTATCAGATCAGATCAAACCATTCAATATCATAGTAATCCAAGTCTATGCCCCAACCAGTAACGCTGAAGAAGCTGAAGTTGAACGGTTCTATGAAGACTACAAGACCTTTTAGAACTAACACCCCAAAAAGATGTCGTATTCATTATAGGAGACTGGAATGCAAAAGTAGGAAGTCAAGAAACACCTGGAGTAACAGGCAAATTTGGCCTTGGAATACGGAATGAAGCAGGGCAAAGACTAATAGAGTTTTGCCAAGAAAATGCACTGGTCATAACAAACACCCTCTTCCAACAACACAAGAGAAGACTCTATACATGGACATCACCAGATGGTCAACACTGAAATCAGATTGATTATATTCTCTGCAGCCAAAGATGGAGAAGCTCTATACAGTCAGCAAAAACAAGACCAGGAGCTGACTGTGGCTCAGACCATGAACTCCTTATTGCCAAATTCAGACTTAAATTGAAGAAAGTAGGGAAAACCACTAGACCATTCAGGTATGACCTAAATCAAATTCCTTATGATTATACAGTGGAAGTGAGAAATAGATTTAAGGGCCTAGATGTGATAGACAGAGTGCCTGATGAACTATGGAATGAGGTTCGTGACATTGTACAGGAGACAGGGATCAAGACCATCCCCATGGAAAAGAAATGCAAAAAAGCAAAATAGCTGTCTGGGGAGGCCTTACAAATAGCTGTGAAAAGAAAAGAAGCGATAAGCAAAGGAGAAAAGGAAAGATATAAACATCTCAATGCAGAGTTCCAAAGAATACAAATGTATACCTCACTCTATAAAAGGAGAAATTGAGACCATTTGGTTAAATGCCTTACTGAAGGTATAATACTAATGTTAGCTTGACTACAAAGCTGGGTAGAACCCAAGTCACCTGGTCTCTAATATAGCCTTCCCAGGGACTATTGCCAAGTCAGTGACTAAGTCTCAGGCACAGAGACTGAGAGTGCAGGCCACTTTTGAGAAACATGGAACTCTGTGACAGAGGATTGAAGCTCGAGGATTCCTCACTACCTTGACCAAACCTTCACAGAATTGCACGGAAGTCTGACTTTCCTGATGCCACCTTCCTTCCTTTCCTGTTTTCATGCACAGTGGTCAAACCTGCACCATCTTTGAAGGCTCATGCACCCTCCTCTGGTGCCCTCCCCCTCCTGCAGCACATCTAACCCTATCTTGGAATTTGCTTCTTGGAGGACCTGAACTAACTCATCCCCTGTAATTTAAAATTTCAGGATTCCTTTATATTTTTAATATTATTACAAAGGGCTAATTTTTATGATTGTTTAACTTTTCTCTGAATATATTTATCTCTTTTATATAAATATTTTAAAGTGGAACAAAGGCAAATGTCTTTCCTAATATCATTTTTTTGCTGGAAAAGCACAGGCAGAAAAATCTGAATTACCAATCTTTTTTCAAGACTCTGTAAAAGTATGAATTCAAATAAAAGCACGGATTATTGGTTTGCTAAAATTTTAGAAATTAGTATTTTAATACAAAGATTACTCTCCTGACAATTAGTTTTACAAACAAAAACAATCAGGAGGTAAACGAAAGATTGCTGAACAATATAACCATCTGATCAAGACACATCAAACTACTATATCTTCTAAAATCAACTCCTGTTTCATTGTTTCATCACTAGGCTAACAAAACTTAGCTGAAGAGATGAGGAGCTGGTGTTACTACTAACATCTTCTTGTGCTTTTCTAAATCAAAGAACTTTTTTAACACTAGAACTCAGATACTTCCTAACCCAAGTAAGAAAAATATACTAATTTTTTTGCCAGTACAACTCAGATGACTAGCTCAAATTAATTCATGAATTCCCTATTCAAATAAATCTTCAAGTAGTCTCAGTTAAAAGCAAGCCATTTTTGTAAATATTTTAAAGTATTTATTTATGTGGCTGCACCAGGTCTTAATTGTAGCATGTGGTATCTAGTTCTCTGACCAGGGGTTGAACCTGGGCCCTCTGCATTAGTAATGCAGTCTTAGCCACTGGACCACCAGAGAAGTTCCTTTGCAAATTGTTTTGAACGATAGTGAAAAGAAAGCCTATTGGTGAAAACATATACACTTAGTACCATTAGAAACAAATTATGCTACAAACAGAGAAAAATAAATGATATGCATTCTTATTCTATATAAGGTAATAAAATCAAGGAATAAATTAAAAACAGAATTCAAAAATCTTAAATTTAGACAAAACTTTGGCAAATAAATTGAGATAATCATTCTCATATCTTTAATTCAAATCATCACCTCAAAATTAAAAAAAACAAGACTAGTTCCTTGCAACAGAAAAACATCAGGTTAAAACAGTAAACTTGACCATATGAGATACGACTTTGGTGTATCAAATGTAAAACAAAATGTTTTGAGAAAAATACTCTTAAAAATATATATTCTGACTTATCTCCAAAGACACATAATAGTAAACATCTTCAATTTACTGTATTTCACTTAAATGAAAAGACTAGTGGAGAGTGTGATTGGTTAAGAGTGATGTAAATAAAATTTATAACAAAAATGTCAATAGATAATTACAAGTTGGGGTAGTATACTAAGCAACTTTTATCACATGGAATCTTTCAAACAAAATTTTAATAAAAACAACTGAATTACCATTAATTTAGTCATAGTGGGTCTTGGTCCTCCAATAAACGAAGGATCATTTTGCTCCTCTGCACTTGGGGCCTCATCCAAGTTTGGGGGCTGTTGACTTGAGGTGGTCTGTAATTCTGGTAAACTGATAAATTGGATCCCACACTGAGAAGCTGCTGTTTGCACTCTTGGCACTTCCTGAATCCTCTGGTACCAGGCAGCCAGCAGTGGAAATTCTACCAGCTTTCCAGAAAGTTTCCTGCAGATAATTACCTAGGCAGAAAAAGAACAAAACATATTATTATACATAATTTTTGTTTGTTATAAGAGCTGATTGAAGTAACCTTACATACCATAAAATTCACACATTTTAAGTGTACAGTTCACAGAATGAGTTTCAGTAAATTTAAGCAGTTGTGCAACTATGATAACTTCCTACTGGAATGCTCAATGTCACAGAGGAAAGTTCCCTTGTGACTGCTGGCAACCAGTCTCTGCTCCCCAGTCAGTTGCAGGCAATCACTGATCTGCTTCTCATGTGTATAATTCTGTCTTTTCTAGAACTGCATGAAAATGGGATCACAAAATGTGGTTTGTTTCATTTAGCAGTATGATTCTGAGATTCATCCACATAGTTGCATTTATCAGCAGTTTGTTGCTTTTTATGAGGATGCAGCATTTAAAGAAAGACTTTTCAAATTAAAAACATTGGAAACCATTACCCCTGATGTAAATTAACGTTTATTTTGCCTTGGTCAGATGCTTTCTCCCTAGCACCACCACCAAACTTCAATTTCTTTAAAAATTAGAATGTTCTTCTTCTTTGTAAGACACTGAATGCTGTTTCCATAGAAAGTTATAATGTTACAAACAGATTATGACTTATAATTATGAACAGAAAAAGTGAAAAGGACAAATCACAGAAAATCTCTACAGATATATCTAGTTATCAGTTCAGTTCAGTCGCTCAGTTGTGTCCGACTCTTTGAGACCCCATGAACTGCAGCACGCCAGGCCTCCATGTCCATCACCAACTCCCGGAGGTCACCCAGACTCACGTCCACTGAGTCAGTGATGCCATCCAGCCATCTCATCCTCTGTCGTACCCTTCTCCTCCTGCCCCCGATCCCTCCCAGCATCAGAGTCTTTTCCAATGAGTCAACTCTTCACATGAGGCCAAAGTACAGGAATTTCAGCTTTAGCATCAGTCCTTCCAAAGAACACCCAGGACTGATATCCTTTAGAATGGACTGGTTGGATCTCCTTGCAGTCCAAGAGACTCTCAACAGTCTTCTCCAAAACCACAGTTCAAAAACATCAATTCCTTGGCACTCAGCTTTCTTCACAGTCCAACTCTCACATCTATACATGACCACTGGAAAAACCATAGCCTTGACTAGATGGACCTTTGTTGGCACAGTAATGCCTCTGCTTCTCAATATGCTATCTAGGTTGGTCATAACTTTCCTTCCAAGGAGTAAGCATCTTTTAATTTCCTGGCTGCAATCACCATCTGCAGTGATTTTGCAGCCCCCCAAAAAATAAAGTCTGACACTGTTTCCACTGTTTCCCCATCTATTTCCCATGAAGTGATGGGACCAGATGCCATGATCTCTATTTCCTGAATGTTGAGCTTTAAGCCAACTTTTTCACTCTCCTCTTTCACCTTCATCAAGAGGCTTTTTAGTTCCTCTTCACTTTCTGCCATAAGGGTGGTGTCATCTGCATATCTGAGGTTATTGATATTTCTCCCGGCAATCTTGATTCCAGCTTGTGCTTCTTCCAGCACAGCGTTTCTCATGATATACTCTGCATAGAAGTTAAATAAGCAGGTTGACAATATACAGCCTTGGCATACTCCTTTTCCTATTTGGAACCAGTCTGTTGTTCCACATCCAGTTCTAACTGTTGCTTCCTGACATGCATATAGGTTTCTCAAGAGGCAGGTCAGGGGGTCTGGTATTCCCATCTCTTTCAGAATTTTCCACAGTTTGTTGTGATCCACACAGTCAAAGGCTTTGGCATAGTCAATAAAGCAAAAGTTGATGTTTTTCTGGAACTCTTGCTTTTTCGATGATCCAGCGTATGTTGGGAATTTGATCTCTGGTTCCTCTCCTTTTCTAAAACCAGCTTATACATCTGGAAGTTCATGGTTCATGTATTGCTGAAGCCTGGCTTGGAGAATTTTGAGCATTACTTTACTAGCGTGTGAGATGAGTGCAATTGGGCGGTAGTTTGAGCATTCTTTGGCATTGCCTTTCTTTGGGATTGGAATGAAAACTGACCTTTTCCAGTCCTGTGGCCACTGCTGAGTTTTCCAAATTTGCTGGCATATTGAGTGCAGCACTTTCACAGAATCACCTTTCAGGATTTGAAATAGCTTAACTAGAATTCCTTCACCTCCACTAGCTTTGTTCATAGTGATGCTTTCTAAGGCCCACTTGACTTCACATTCCAGGATGTCTGGCTCTAGGTGAGTGATCACACCATTGTGATTATCTTGGTTGTGAAGCTCTTTTTTGTACAGTTCTTCTGTGTATTCTTGCCACCTCTTCTTCAAAATGCTGCTTATGGCCCATTAAGAGATTTTGCTAACAAGTATGAAAGGGGAAATTAACAATAACACAATAATAGTGGGAGACTTTAATACCCCACTCACATCTATGGATAGATCAACTAAACAGAAAATTAACAAGAAAACACAAACTTTAAACGATACAATAGACCAGTTAGACCTAATTGATATCTATAGGACATTTCACCCGAAAACAATGAATTTCACCTTTTTCTCAAGCGCACACGGAACCTTCTCCAGGATAGATCACATCCTGGGCCATAAATCTAGCCTTGGTCAATTCAAAAACTGAAATCATTCCAAGCATCTTTTCTGACCACAGTGCAATAAGATTAGATCTCAATTACAGGAGCAAAACTATTAAAAATTCCAGCATATGGAGGCTGAACAACACGCTGCTGAATAACCAACAAATCACAGAAGAAATCAAAAAAGAAATCAAAATATGCATAGAAATGAATGAAAATGAAAACACAACAACCCCAAACCTGTGGGATACTGTAAAAGCAGTCCTAAGGGGAAAGTTCATAGCAATACAGGCATACCTCAAGACACAAGAAAAAGACAAATAAATAACCTAACTCTACACCTAAAGCAACTAGAAAAGGAAGAAATGAAGAACCCCCTGGTTAGTAGAAGGAAAGAAATCTTAAAAATTAGAGCAGAAATAAATGCAAAAGAAACAAAAGAGACCATAGCAAAAATCAACAAAGCCAAAAGCTGGTTCTTTGAAAGGATAAATAAAATTGACAAACCATTAGCCAGACTCATCAAGAAACAAAGGGAGAAAAATCAAATCAATAAAATTAGAAATGAAAATGGAGAGATCACAACAGACAACACACAAATACAAAGGATCATAAGAGACTACTATCAGCAATTATATGCCAATAAAATGGACAACGTGGAAGAAATGGACAAATTCTTAGAAAAGTACAACTTTTCCAAACCAGAACCAGGAAGAAATAGAAAATCTTAACAGACCCATCACAAGCATGGAAATTGAAACTGTAATCAGAAATCTTCCAGCAAACAAAAGCCCAGGTCCAGACGGCTTCACAACTGAATTCTACCAAAAATTTAGAGAAGAGCTAACACCTATCCTACTCAAACTCTTCCAGAAAATTGCAGAGGAAGGGAAACTTCCAAACTCATTCTATGAGGCCACCATCATCCTAATACCAAAACCTGACAAAGA
>NW_011494835.1:1560053-1567009 GCF_000754665.1 Bison bison bison
CACAAATCAATCAATGTAATACACCACATTAACAAATTGAAAAATAAAAGCCATATGATTATCTCAATAGATGCAGAGAAAGCCTTTGACAAAACTCAACATCCATTTATGATAAAAACTCTCCAGAAAGCAGGAATAGAAGGAACATACCTCAACATAATAAAAGCTATATATGACAAACCCACAGCAAACATTATCCTCAATGGTGAAAAATTGAAAGCATTTCCCCTAAAGTCAGGAACAAGACAAGGGTGCCCACTTTCACCATTACTATTCAACATAGTTTTGGAAGTTTTGGCCACAGCAATCAGAGCAGAAAAAGAAATAAAAGGAATCCAAATTGGAAAAGAAGAAGTAAAACTCTCACTGTTTGCAGATGACATGATCCTCTACATAGAAAACCCTAAAGACTCCACCGGAAAATTACTAGAGCTAATCAGTGAATATAGTAAAGTTGCAGGACATAAAATCAACACACAGAAATCCTTGCATTCCTATACACTAATAATGAGAAAATAGAAAGAGAAATTAAGGAAACAATTCCATTCACTATTGCAAAGGAAAGAATAAAATACTTAGGAATATATCTACCTAAAGAAACTAAAGACCTATATATAGAAAACTATAAAACACTGGTGAAAGAAATCAAAGAGGACACTAACAGATGGAGAAATATACCATGTTCATGGATCGGAAGAATCAATACAGTGAAAATGAGTATACTACCCAAAGCAATCTATGGATTCAACGCAATCCCTATCAAGCTATCAACAGTATTTTTCACAGAGCTAGAACAAATAATTTCACAATTTCTATGGAAATACAAAAAACCTCAAACAGCCAAAGCAATCTTGAGAAAGAAGAATGGAACTGGAGGAATCAACCTACCTGACTTCAGGCTCTACTACAAAGCCACAGTCATCAAGACAGTATGGTACTGGCACAAAGACAGAACTATAGACCAATGGAACAAAATAGAAAGCCCAGAGATAAATCCACGCACATATGGACACCTTATCTTTGACAAAGGAGGCAAGAATATACAATGGATTAAAGACAATCTTTTTAACAAGTGGTGCTTGTTGGGAAAACTGGTCAACCACTTGTAAAAGAATGAAACTACAACATTTTCTAACACCATGCACAAAAATAAACTCAAAATGGATTAAAGATCTAAATGTAAGACCAGAAACTATAAAACTCCTAGAGGAGAACACAGGCAAAACACTCTCTGACATAAATCACAGCAGGATCCTCTATGACCCACCTCCCAGAATACTGGAAATAAAAGCAAAAATAAACAAATGGGACCTAATTAAACTTAAAAGCTTTTGCACAACAAAGGAAACTATAAGCAAGTGAAAAGACAGCCTTCAGAATGGGAGAAAATAATAGCAAATGCAGCAACTGACAAACAACTAATCTCAAAAATATACAAGCAACTCCTACAGCTCAATTTCAGAAAAATAAATGCCCCAATCAAAAAATGGGCCAAAGAATTAAATAGACATTTCTCCAAAGAAGACATACAGATGGCTAACAAACACATGAAAAGATGCTCCACATCACTCATTATCAGAGAAATGCAAATCAAAACCACTATGAGGTACCATTTCATGCCAGTCAGAACGGTTGCAATCCAAAAGTCTACAAGCAATAAATGCTAGAGAGGGTGTGGAGAAAAGGGAACCGTCTTACACTGTTGGTGGGAATGCAAACTAGTATAGCCACTATGGAGAACAGTGTGGAGATTCCTTAAAAAACTGGAAATTAGAACTGCCTTATGATCCAGCAATCCCACTGCTGGGCATACACACCAAGGAAACCAGAATTGAAAGAGACACGTGTACCCCAATGTTCATCGCAGCACTGTTTATAATAGCCAGGACATGGAAGCAACCTAGATGCCCATCAGCAGACGAATGGATAAGAAAGCTGTGGTACATATACATAATGCAGTATTACTCAGCCATTAAAAAGAATTCATTTGAATCAGTTCTAATGAGGTGGATGAAACTGGAGCCGATTATACAGAGTGAAGTCAGCCAGAAAGAAAAACACCCATACAGTATACTAACATATATATGGAATTCAGAAAGATGGTAACGATAACCCTGTATGCGAGACAGCAAAAGAGACACAGATGTATAGAACAGTCTTTTGGACTCTGTGGGAGAGGGAGAGGGTGGGATGATTTGGGAGAATGGCATTGAAACATGTATAATATCATATATGAAACTGATCACCAGTCCAGGTTCGATGCATGATACAGGTTGCTTGGGGCTGGTGCACTGGGACGACCCAGAGGGATGGTACAGGGAGGGAGGTGGGAGGGGGGTTCAGAATGGGAAACACATGTACATCTGTGGTGGATTCATGTTGATGTATGGCAAAACCAATACAATATTGTAAAGTAACTAGCCTCCAATTAAAATAAATAAATTTATATTAAAAAATAAAATCAATATAGCTGTTTTTTTTTAAATGAAATAAAATAGAAAATAACAGGGTAAATAGCAAGTAGTAAGGCAGATTATTTTGTATTTATATGTATAATGTAAAGATGTATACTTGTATGCTCAATCATCTTGTAAAATGCATCATTTACTATGGAAACTAAAAAAGTTTGAAAAATACTGTCTAAATGGTACTCTGGGAGTAAAAAACTTTCTAACTCTCAACAAAATACTTAGTTGCCTGAAAACAGATTATGAGCTAAGGGAATTGAGCTTTAAACTATGATAAATTAATCAAATAAGAAATGTTCTCATTTCCTCACTTTTCTTTACTTCCCTTGGTAGTGATTTATTCTTATTTGTTAGAGGCATATGACATCTTTCCCTCTTTTTGAAATAAATTGTAATTAAGCACCAATAATTTATGTTTAAAAAAACTGAGGACTTTTACTCTACATGACAGGTCATTCCAGTTAATCAACATGCCAGGCTGCTCTGCTATTATCCAGACAGCTCAGGAGGTACTGCACCACATTTGTTAATTACACTTGAGAAAATGTATTTAAGGAAGAAGCTAATGAAAAATGTGTGAAACAAGAATTAAATTTGTCCCCAAGAAATGATTTTTTAAAAATGTTACCTGGCTGATAAGATCAAAATCATTATAAATTTTAATCAAGTTACTTAAGGACAAGAAAACTAGAGAATTCATTTTTTAAATAATGGTTAAAAAAAAAAACACAACAACTGCTACGAAGAGCACAAAATCAAATCCTAGTGGCTTTATGAAAGAGTTAGTTGCTCAGTCGTATCCAACTCTCTGCCAACCCATGGACTGTAGCCCACCAAGCTCCTCTGTCCATAGAATTCCCCAGGCAAGAATACTGGAATGGGTAGCCATTCCCTTCTCCAGGGAATCTTCCCAACCCAGGGATTGAACCTGGGTCTCCTATATTGCAGGCAGACTCTTTACCATCTAAGCCACCAGGAGTGGCTTTGCAGTTAATTACAATTAGGGGCAGAAAAAACTTGCATGAATAAAAAGAGAAGATATTATACCTATCCAAAAGATCTCTGTATTACTTTCCATAACTTATTAGAGTATGTTGAAATTCTTTCATGTCATTTCCTTAGTCACGTCTACTCTTTCAAAAGCATGTCATAACTAACAAATGTTTAGGTGAGCAGCGTAAGCAGTGTAAAAAATAGTAAACTAAGTGGAAATAAAATCCCAATTTAGTGCTTTTCTAACAGTCTAGAACTGGTGAGTTAAAACTGAAAATTCTTAAGGACCTAAGACATAGGATAGGATATAGAAAATATAAATTAACTAGAGCATTCATAATTTTTGCAATATGTCAGCCAATAGCCAGATTCCCATTTTATTCTCAATTTTATGCCAATGAGAACAATGAAAGAGGTATTTAACATAGGCATTTTTGCTGAAAAATCAATTTATACAATGTTTTTACTTTTGTAACAAATGTCATACTTCTAAAAGCTAAATTCAAAGCATTAGAAGTTAAAATGTAGTATGTTAAATCATACATATGCAGGTTACAAAAATATTTCATAAAGTGGCAATTTGTTTATATTCCAGGAGTAGAACAATCTTTTAAACAGTTCGATCAAAGTGTCCCTGTTTAGCAACAGTAACTTAAAAATAACTATAAAATTTTCTGGTATCTGAAGATTATCTGGTATCAGCAAGATTTTACCTTAAGTATGGCTATTCATTGTCAATTTTCCCATCTGCTTGCTCTTCTGTATACCAGAAGATTCTAACAATTAAAGGGAAGGGGAAATCATAAGTAGTATGCATTTTAATTTATTCTTTTTAAATCCATTCCTGAAACTTTCCAGATGAAAGGATTTTATCAAGCACCTTCCAGGAAGCAGTGTTGGGCTATCAGGGGTTACCTTTGCCAGCTAATATCCTATGAAGAGGAAAAGGAGCTTGGAGCTGAGGTTTAGATGTAACACTGCAGCCTCTCCTAGCTATTGTTTTGCATATTTGGCTTTATTCTGTTTAGCAAAATTGGGTATTTTCCCTTGCTTGCTTGCTCAGTTGTGTCCAACTCTTTGCTGTCCCATGGGTTGTAGCCCACCAGATTCCTCTGTCCATGGAATTTTCCAGGCAAGAATACTGGAGTGGGTTGCCATTCTCTTCTCCAGGGAATCTTCTCAACCCAGGGATCAAATCCCGGTCTCCTGCATTGCAGGCAGATTCCTTACTGTCTGAGCTACCAGGAAGCCATCATTTTGTTTAGCAAAACTGGGTATTTTCCCTAACTCTTCTAATTTTGACCTCCGGTATACCAAACCTTGAATCAGCAAAATTGACTGCTCTTTTGTATTCTTGATCTCATTTCTATGGCTAAATATTTTGGCCCTAGATGCAGTTCTCTGATTCTGATCCAAACCTAGTAACTTGACCTTCATTCCTGATCATGATCTTGATCCTGATTCTGATCGTTTGGACTGCTACTTCATCACCTCGATGTGAGTTACTACAAGTATAAAGGCTTGGCATCATTGCCGCCATCTGAACTACAACGGCTGCTTCATAACCCAAGATGACTTATAAGAGGAAAATAAATATAACAAAAATAACATCAAAGCTTTGGCAAAGAAAGATTAATTCCTGAAAGAAAATGTGATGATCCAGGAAAAATACAAACAAACAAAGGAAAATATTTAGAGAATTAGTTTACATATAAATGTCAAAAGAGAAGAATTTAATCACAGAATACATGTAATAGAAAAGGCTGAGTGTACAAGTTTTCCACTATTTTAAACTGAGACAGAGTTCCTTAGTTGTATTACGTAGATTTACACAGCAGTGGTCAGGCTGATGTCCAACCTGATTGAAGGGGGAAAAAAATCCTCTCAATTATGAACACCTTCACCTCAGTTGATCCTAATCAGGTAAACAGTATTAAATTAAGCTAAAATCAAATGGCTGGATGGCATCACTGACTCGATGGACGTGAGTCTGAGTGAACTCCAGGAGTTGGTGATGGACAGGGAGGCCTGGCGTGCTGCGATTCATGGGGTCGCAAAGAGTCGGACACTACTCAGCGACTGAACTGACTGAACTGAAATGTAAAAGATGGATGTCTGGATAATGATCTAAAAATCATCTTTATGCAGGTGAATCCAATTTTTTATGTCTTGTTACATTTGAAAGCAAATACTCAAGTCTTCTCTATCAACCTGTTTTATTTCCTTTGTAGTACTCACCATTATTTAAATGTATATTATTTGTTTGTCTATGTGTTCGTTTCTATCTTTCCTATTCTGCTATTTCTACTAGAATATTAACTCCATAAGGGCTGGGACTCTTTCTGTCTTGTTCATCACTGTATTCCTAGCATGTACAACAGAGCATGACATACACAGTAGGCTTTCAAGTAAATTTCTCAAGTGAATAAATTAATGGTTGTACCACTTAAGAATCAATTTTTAAGAAATTAGAAACAAAGAGTTATCCAAGAAGACCAAGAAGCCATGAATATCAACAGTATTTTATAATATGTACCAAATGACTGCTTTAATGACTAAAGTTGGTAATAATGGTGACAAGAGAATTTAGAAATGATTTGACTAGGAAAAAAAAAAAATCTATGTTTGTCTCCCCATCCAGCTCCAGCTCCAAGGACAGTAGGAATACACGTGACATTTACAATACTAATCAACATCCAAACAATTCCTAAATCTCTTGTTTTTACATCCTTTAATTCTGAAGTTATTTTGGTTTCTAATCTTGTTTTGCTCCCATTTTAAAGAAGAGAGAAATGTTCTTTAATAAAACACCAACTGATTGATGCCACCTAACTTATTAGTGAAGCACTGGTCTCCAAATACATAGATGTTCAAATACATAGCTGTTCATTAGAAATATTTTCTCCATTGTCAGTAAACGTACCTGAAGTATTGGTGATATATAATAAATAAAATCTGATTATCTGATTCCTTAGTAAAGGAAAGGGTGAAATGCTTCAAAGTGGGAAAAATGCAGTTCTGGAAAACCAATAAGAAAGCTACAAAGAGCTCTAGCTTTTCAGGTTCACTTGATACTGTTTATACCTTGTTCTTTGTGCCTCCCACAGACAGGGGAGGAAAAAAAAAAATATCCGAGTTAGTGGTAAAGAACCTGCCTGCCTATGCAGAAGACTTAAGAGACATACGTTCAATTCCCGGTTTGGGAGATTACCTGGAGGAGGGCATGGCAACCCACTGCAGTATTCTTGCCTGGAGAATCCCAAGGACAGAGGAACCAGGAGGGCTACAATCCATGGGGTTGCAAACAGTTGGACACAACTGAGGAGACTTAGCATGCATGCATATATATATATATACACACACACCTGAACTAAACATGGAAACTTTCCATTTATAATCTTCCACAGTACTGAATAGGACTGACTGTTCTGTTCCATAACAGAGAGATGTGGGCACAACATTTCTGATTTAACAATGTCTACCATAATGAAATGT
>NW_011494835.1:1567166-1572183 GCF_000754665.1 Bison bison bison
CCAGGGCATCTTCCTGACCCAGGAATCGAACCCACATCTCTGGCATTGCAAGGAATTCTTTATCACTGAGCCACCTGGGAAGCAAGCCATTTGAAGTGACTACTCAATTATAAAATATAGTTGACCAGAGACTTCAGTATTTTAATAGTGGAACCTCTAGTATTAGAAGGTAATCACAAGAGAATTTAAGCTTAATAACCATGTACTGTGTGCTGTGCTTAGTTGTTCAGTTGTATCCGACTCTTTTCGACCCTGTGCACTGTAGCCCGCCAGGCTCCTCTGTCCATGGGATTCTCCAGGCAGGAATACTGGAGTGGGTTGCCATTCCCTTCTCCAGGGGATCTTCCCGACCCAGGGATCCAACCCAAGTCTCCTGCATTGCAGGTGGATTCTCTACCATCTGAGCCACCAAGGAAGCCCAAGAACACTGGAATGGGTAGCCTATCCTTCGCCAGGGGATCTTCTCCGAGCAGGAATGGAACTGGGGTCTCCTGCACTTCAGGCAGATTCTTGACCAGCTGAGCCACCAGGGAAGTCCCTAATAATCATAACAAATGCTAATATTTTAGCAACTCAAAGCTAAAAGTCATACTAATTACTAACATTTATTGATAGCAACTATGTCTAAGCGTTGTTCCTACTTTGCACAAATTGTCATTTGTTCCTCACACTGATCCAAATAGATGGGCGCTACTATCATCGCTGTTTTACAGATAAGGAAATGCAGACAGATATTAATAACTCACCCAGAAGCATAATAAGAAATGGAATAGGAATTCAAACCTGGGAAGCTTTATAGACTGAAACCTACAACAGTGTATCGACTCCTGATAAACCTTACCAAAAAATGATGGATACAGGGCAAGAGCACAATATCTGCCAAAGTGAAGTATAGGCCTTCTGCAAACACGTGATCCAGAGGTGGCAGGTCAGAGGCTTTTGCTTTTCTGACGTAAGAAGGCTCTCTGTTGGCAGAAGCAGGTTCCTTGTGTATTGTGAGCTTTGAGAATGCCACTTTCAGTTCCAGGCTTGCAGATGAAGAGTCCCCCTCTTCAGATGTTTCCTGCCTATGACCCTTGCTCTTCGTTTTTTCCTTAGCAAGGGAAGGTCCAACCCCAGCAGCCTTCTGTTGCTTTAGCTTCTGCCGCCGGAGTTTGTCATCATTATGCACTCTAACGGGTTCACTAAGCTTTTTCTCAAGCTCTAGTACTGCAGCAGGAATGGTCGGAGGTTGATCAAAAGATTCTTTGAGAAAATTCTCAACAGCTAAAGGGACGGTAAGTTCACATAGCCTGGTCCATTGACTAACCTACAAAACAAAACAAGAAATGAAATGATTCTTTACTTTCAACCAAACTTGAAGAAAAATAACTTCATACTGGAAAACAAGACTGGTTTAGAGAATTTAAGTCTTGAGCTAAACCATTCCTGGGCTAGACTTTATGCTCTACCAAGAGACATTATCATAGCGCTTCAGAAGTGATAACATTAAACAATGTAGGTTTAGCACTCCTGTATCTGGAAATATATGCTATTCTCTTATATCCTCTTACTGAGTAAATCCTCACGTCCCAAAGCCTCTAAAGTATACTCTCCCTAAAAAAGCTGGGTTTCTGAAACATTGCTACTTGAGCTCCTTTAATCCTCAACATAATTAAAATAAAAGGTTAAAAAAAATCTTTTCCTAAAAATAATGTCTCTAAATCTCATAAATTAAAGCTTTACTTCTTATTTTCTAATACTGCACTGAAATACTGGTACACATGAAAGGCTACTGTAACTCTTTTATTGGTTACTGTTTGTTTTTTTTTTTTTTTCAGTAAATTAAACTTTATTTTCCAACAGAGAGTTAAATGAATATTCAAGTGAATGTGTTATCACTTATGGCCTTCCCCTGTGGTTCAGAAGACAAAGAGTCTGCCTGCAATGATTACTTATGGCTTTAAATAACAGAAAAGAGGCATTCTACTTACTTCAGCACAAGCTTTCAAGCAAGTCTTCTTAAAACCCAGAAGTTCCAAAATTTCCTTCTTTGAGGGGTCTGCTTCATATGACTTCTGGATTATGTGTCTCAGAACAACAGCAAGTCCTGCTCTACAGAAATTGTCTGGTCTTTCTACTACTGCAGGTAAACAGCAACTCTGGACTATTGGTGGAAGCTCTTGCCTTGAAATAATCTGTATTTCAACACCCTCAGATGGTACATTTTTAAGTAGTGAAATACCTGTGCTTTCTCCAGGGAGGACTAAGAAAACTTTAAAGACTGTGCAGTCACAGTATGATAACAAAAATAAAGTTACAGATGTATGAAGAGGAAAGATGCACCCTTCTTTTTGGTGAGAAAAGTCCAAGTACAGATATTCTTCTGTAAGGCTTTTCTTAATGCCTTTCATTTTCTTCTTTCATTGGGTTACCTGAAGCATAAATTGAAGTGGTTTTAGGTCTTAGGATATAGTCGTTGCAAAGCTAACATAAAAGATGAACACTTTAAAACTTTTTCTAGAAATCAGCAAGGATTTGCGATTGATATGATTCTACAAAAATTTGTTCCTGGCATGAATAAATGGCTTCCAAAAGAATGAGGCCCACATTGTGCAATTAACTAGTCTTAAGAGGATTTTAGAACTTCCCAAGTGCTGCTAGTGGTAAAGAACCCACCTGACAATGCAGGAGACGTAAAAGTTGCGTGTTCGCTCCCTGAGTTGGGAAGATGCCCTGGAGGAGGAAATGGCTACCCGCTCCAATATTCTTGTCTGGGAAATCCCATGGACAGAGGAGCCTGGTGGGCCAGAGTCCTTGGGGTTGCACAGAGTTGAACATGACTGAAGTGACCTAGCACGCATGCATGCAAGGGGATTTTATACACAGCTCCTTTAAAATGAGCATACCTCAGGTGCTTTGCAATATAGCCCTCCCAGTCAAGTACTTGTCGGTCTCACTACAGGTGAGAATAAAAGATGAACAGAATAGGACACAAGAAATAATCAAGAATACCTAGCATTTATCACTATTGCAACATATTATATATCTATTCTTGTCTTCCTCCAATAGCATGTTCCATGAGATTATAAATTTCATTGTATTCACTGTAATATCTAAAACAAGGTCTGACATTTTATATATATATATATATGTATAATCAAAAAGCACTGAGTGAATGCATAGATGAATAGACATGTTCATTATTTTAAAGATGAAAACATACACAATCTTGTGGTCAAATTATTGACGGGTGTTTTCAAGTCATAATCCTTAAGACTTTGGTCAGTTATGACTTTTTGCTTGAATTCTACAATTTCTGGGTCTAAAATTCCCCGTGTTCAAATCCATAAATCAAAATTCCCAAACTGACACTAGATGGCACCCTTTAAAAGCATTAGCCACATACTAACTGGTATATTAAAGAAAAAATATTTTAAATTAAAAAAAATTATTTTAAAAGCCTTTAAAAAGTATACATGCAACTCTTTAAGTATATTTGAAATATTAGTGTACCCCAAATTTTAGGGTATTAAAATCAACTAAATTTTCTTTACATTGTAAGTTCCTTAGTTTTTTTTTTGTAATTAAAAGCAAAACAATCAAGTACTCCTTAATCTTGGTCCTCAACTTTATTAAAGAGCTAATAATTCATTATAACAAAGATATAGTTAGTAAAGATATACACAGTAACATTACTGTCTTGGAAAACTTCTTGGTAATGCAAACAATCACTAGTGTTTATATTTCTTTTATTAAAACGTAACAGACCTGCACCATGGCTTGTTACTTAAGATTATCTAGGAGAAAATTATTTCATGTAATTTAAAAGCAACAACTTTTTAGCTGAAGGAAACTATTTTCTTCCTGAGCTAACTTAATTACCTTTTGGATTTTTTTCTTTTCTCTTCATCTAGAGCTGATTTTAAAAGAAAGCATTAAAGGGCATTTGTTAAAGCTCACAGGCAAAAGAAACCAACCTTTTGTAGAAAATTGATAGTCTCTTTGGAGATAGTGGGTTGCTATTTCTATACCTGAACTACATAGATATAGTTTGCCCCTCTATATATTTTGCTGATTAATTTACCAATCTTCTTAACTCCTTTTGTTGACACTATAAAGAAGATTACTTTTTTAAATAGCAAATAACAGTTTTATTGTGCATATATGTACCGTTTGTCATATCCTACCTTCCTTTTTAAAAATTTTTTTAAACTTTTTATTTTGTTTTGAGGTATAGCTGATCAACAAAATTGTGACAAAGAGTTTCAGGGGAACAGTGAAGGGACTCAGCCATACTATAAAGAAGGTTCCTAAGTGCCTTCCTAAGGAGCAGATTGGAAAGAAAACATAATCAATTCCCTCATGGAATTAGCAGAAACCAGTCCTGTCAACACTTAAAAAAGACACACAAAACGGAAGACTAAAAACAACATCATGCTATTTTACAGCTTTTGATTCAGGATATGCTGAAATGTTAATATTAAAAAATTAGAGTACATATATATTGCCACTTCCTGAGGCTGTGAACTTCCAGACGTTCAACCTGATTTTAGAAAAGGCAGAGGAACCACAGATCAAATTGCCAACATCCGTTGGATCATCGAAAAAGCAAGAGAGTTCCAGAAAAACGTCTATTTCTGCTTTACTGACTATGCCAAAGCCTCTGACTGTATGGCTCACAATGAACTGTGGAAAATTCTGAAAGAGATGGGAATACCAGACCACCTGACCTGCCTCTTGAGAAACCTATATGCAGGTCAGGAAGCAACAGTTAGAACTGGACATGGAACAACAGACTGGTTCCAAATAGGAAAAGGAGTACATCAAGGCTGTATATTTTCACCCTGCTTATTTAACTTATATACAGAATACATCATCAGAAACGCTGGGCTGGAGGAAGCATAAGCTGGAATCAAGATTACTGGGAGAAATATCAATAACCTCACAGATAAAGATGACACCACCCTTATGGCAGAAAGTGAAGAAGAACTAAAGAGCCTCTTGATGAAAGTGAAAGAGGAGAGTGAAAAAGTTG
>NW_011494835.1:1572283-1577287 GCF_000754665.1 Bison bison bison
AACATTCAGAAAACTAAGATCATGGTATCCGGTTCCATCACTTCATGGCAAGTAGATGGGGAAACAATGGAAACAGTGACAGACTTTATTTTTTTGGGCTCCAAAATGGCTGCAGATGGCGACTGCAGCCATGAAATTAAAAGACGCTTACTCCTTGGAAGGAAAGTTATGGCCAACCTGCTGCTGCTGCTGCTAAGTCGCTTCAGTCATGCCCGACTCTGTGCGACCCCACAGATGGAAGCCCACAAGGCTCCCCTGTCCCTGGGATTCTCCAGGCAAGAACACTGGAGTGGGTTGAGTACTGGAGTGGGATGACCAACCTAGACAGCATATTAAAAAGCAGAGACATTAGTTTGTCAACAAAGGTCCGTCTAGTCAAGGATATGGTTTTTCCAGTAGTCATGTACGGATGTGAGAGTTGGATTATAAAGAAAGTTGAGCACCGAAGGATTGGTGCTTTTGAACTGTGAGCTTGGAGAACACTTTTGAGAGTCCTTTGGGCTGCTAGGGGATCCAACTAGTCCATCCTAAAGGAGATCAGTCCTGGGTGTTCATTGGAAGGACTATTGAAGCTCAAACTCCAATACTTTGGCCAGCTGATTGGAAGAGCTGAGTCATTTGAAAAGACCCTGATGCTGGGAAAGAGTGAAGACAGGAGGAGAAGTGGACAACAGAGGATGAGATGGTTGGATGGCATCATTGACTCAATGGACATGAGTTTGGGTAAACTCCGGGAGTTGGTGATGGACAGGGAGGCCTAGTGTGTTGCAGTCCATGGGGTTGCAAAGAGTCGCACATGACTGAGCAACTGAACTGAACTGAGGCACGTAAGTCCCAGAATTAACTTTTACACATTTCATAAACTTTTTTTTTTGCTGTGAGCACTTAATAAATGCTAAATGTCAACAAAAGAGAATAGCAATAATCTGTCCCTGGAGATAACTAATAATTAATGAGATGCCTAAGAGAAAATGCAAAGTACTGTTGACTCAACATAATTAACTTTTTAAAATATAAATATTGGTATTTCCCCCCCCTTGATGACTAAAAATATTACTTAATGATCTTGGGGTTTAAAAAACCAATCACTCTCCCTGGGCAATTTCTCCACATTAAATTTTACTATAATTTCTAAAGTAAGTATTAGCAAACCTGTAAAATTTTGATATCTGTTTTTGGCATGTACCATGTCTAATTTTTCAAGAAAGTAGAACACATTTTTTGTTTAAAGTTTGCAATACAGTAAAATAAACCTATTTTCTTCTTCATTTCTACCTAGAGAATTCCTCATCTTATCAGTTTTATGTCATGAGCTTTTAAAAGGTAGGTACTGTAGAATCATCCTTGGGGTCTCCAAGGCATGGAGCTGGGGTACAGATCTTGTTACTCCAGATTACATTTCTGCCTAGCACGGAAGTGCTGTCATCTGCTCTTTCTCAGCTTTGACAGGTGCCACACTGCACTTAGAGGGAGCGAGAAAGCGGAAGATAAAACCACAGGCTTGAGATGCCTGAACAGAGCTGAGGGAGTGTGCATCTCCTCCCTTGCTTGGGAATGTTGCAGAGGGAATAAAAACAGGTTGTGGTTTAGTCACTAAGTCATGTCCAACTCTTTTGCGAACGCATGGACAGTAGCCCGTTGGGCTCCTCTGTCCACAAAATTTCCCAGGCAAGAATACTGGAGTGGGTTGCCATTCCCTTCTCCAGGGGATCGTCCCAACCCAGGGACTGAACCCGGGCCTCCTGCATTGACAGGAGCAATCTTTACCACTGAGTCACCTGGGAAGCACAAAAACAGGTAAAAAGTAAATATTTAAGCCTTGGTTTCATTAATTGGCAATTTTCAAAGATATTTTTAAACAAATGTAGTCATAGGTTTAATATTTCAGGAATTTAACATTTTTATTCATTTATCATAATCAATGTATCATGGTGCTGATAAAGTGAAACATTTCATACATGAAAGGGGAAATGCGTTTTATAGTGATTTTCTTATTTGAAGCCATTTTATTATCAATAGTTTACTCGGTGCATATGTATATAAAGAAAGAAAAAAACACTGTAAATATTGAACATAAGCATACTTCTCTCGAGCTAGAAAAAAAGTTTAAAATTTCTGTGCTCGAAATTCAAGTCTGGATCTATGGCAACTACACATAACAGATAAATAGATAAGTTACATATTCCATGTGTGTGCGCATGCTAAGTTGCTTCAGTCATGTCCAACTCTTTGCCACCCTATGGATTATAGCCCACCAGGTTCCCTTGTTCATGGGATTCTCCAGGCAAGGATATTAGAGTGGGCTGCCATACCCTCCTCTGGGGATCTTCCCAACCTAGGGATCGAACCTGCCTCTCTTATGTCTCTTGCATTGGCAGGTGGTTCTTTACCACTAATGTCCTGGAAAGCCCTATTTATTACATAATAAAGTCCAAAAGTACATAACTGCAACAAAAATATTAACCAATTGACTGTATTTTTTAAGTAAGAAATTATTACTGTGGCTGGTTTTTGATAAGAGCTTAATAAATGTTAAAGGAACAAAGAATGCAATTCTAAATAATATTATGTACATTTTATTGCCTACCAAATATGTGCTTAATAAGCACCTGGAATTTTATGCATTACTTCAGCCCTCATAATCCTTAAAGTACATTTTACTTCCACTACATGAATAAGAACTGTACTTCAATCCAAAAGCATTATTTGAATCTATAAAGGGATCTTATGGGAAAACATTAAGGAATGGGTATTTTTCTAACATAAATAGCACTACTTTATAAACTTCATAAGTAGAACCATATTGCAATTTTATCACAGCCACAATTTCACCACAGTGAAAATCATCAGAAACTATGTTATTCTTAGCAAATTTCTCAGGTGGCTCAGAAGTAAAGAATCCACCTGCCCGTCCAGGTGCCGCAGGAAATGCGGGTTCCATCTCTGGGTCTGGAAGATCCCCTAGAGAAGGAAATGGTAAGCTACTTCAGTATTCTTGCCTGGGACGAGTCATGGACAGTGGAGCCTGGCGGGCTACAGTCCATGGGGTCGCAAAGAGTCAGAGACACTGAGTGACTGAGCATGTACACTCTTGATAAAAACCTCCATGCTAAAGACAGAGTATCTGACAATTCTCAGCACTGGATTAAGTTTTTTGATCATTCCTTCTTAAGTTTTATTGGATCCTCCTCAGACCTCTTAGTGACCTGTAGCTTAGCACCTTGCCCTATTCTCAACTTAAACTCACACCTTTGATTACCGGCTTTCACACTTTTGATCATGCCATACAATAAGAAATAAACGTTATAATGAAGGTCATTATACACAGAATAAAACTGAAACAAAAGACTCACAAAAAACTACTCTACCATAGGAGATATAACAAACAGTTTATCTTTTCTTCTTTTTTTTCCAGGGTTGTTTTTTGTTTGTTTGTTTTTAATGTTGGTTAGTGCTCACTAAATTGATTCCAAGATCCATGAGCTACAACTTATACTATGACAACACTGTCCAAGGTGATTCACAGTGCTACAGGTTTAAATAGTACTGATGACTCTGATATTTATCTCTGCCGCAACCTTTCCCCTGAACTTTAGACTCCTGTAGCCTACTTGATATCTTCACTAGGACACTTTTCCAAACCTGTTCCTCTTTCCTCAAGTAATCTCCTTCTTGATAAAATAGCAACACCATTTACCCAGATACTTGGGCCCATAATTCTGAAGTGTCACTCAATTCCTTTTTTTCTCTTACTTTACTATTTATGCCTTTGAAATACATGGTAATACTAACTTTTTGCTGTTGCTGCTAAGTCGCTTCAGTCGTGTCCGACTCTGTGTGACCCCATAGACAGCAGCCCACCAGGCTCCACCATCCCTGGGATTCTCCAGGCAAGAACACTGGAGTGGGTTGCCATTGCCTTCTCCAATGCATGAAAGTGAAAAGTGAAAGTGAAGTCGCTCAGTCGTGTCCGACCCTCAGCAACCCATGGACTGCAGCCCACCAGGCTCCTCTGTCCATGGGATTTTCCAGGCAAGAGTACTGGAGTAGGGTGCCATTGCCTTCTTCAAATAAAGTCTAGAGGTGCATTAATTATGGGCCTTCTCCGAATAGATCACCTTGACTCGAGCTGGAGAATTGACTGTTGTGTAGGAAACAGTTAATGGACTTTTGCAGTAGTCCTTGTAAGAGCTAGTGATGACTTAGATTAAGGTGATATTGGTAGGGTAGGTTATATCACCTTAATCTAAGTCATCACTAGCTCTTACAAGGACTATTGCAAAAGCCCATTAACTGTTTCCTACACAACAGTCAATTGTCCAACTCGAGTCAAGGTGATCCTTTAAAAACATAAATCAGACCATGTCTCTGCTCACAACCATTCAATGGCTCCCCAGCACACTTGATAAAATTCAAATTTCCTATCATGGTCTCTGGGTCTGATGTGACCCTGGCTGTCCTTCTTTTCTGACCTGATCTCCCTCTTGTTCACTTCCCTCAAGCCAATTCTCCTTGCTGTTCTGGTGCAATGCCAGCAGTGCTCCCACACTTGAGAATTTGGGTGCTTGCGATTCCTTCTGCCTAGAATATTCTTCTTCAAGATATTCACATGGCTTGCTCCTTTATTTCACTGTGGTCTCTGAATATTAACTCAGAGCAGTCTCTCCTGACTACCTGAATTGAAAAAGCACTCCTAACACTTCTTAGCCCCTTATCCTGCTTTCTTTTTCTTTACAGCACTTATTACTGCACGTCTCCAATGGTAAACAGTACTCAAATTTTAGTTCAAATGAATAAATGAATAAATGTACATAAATGATTGTCACTAATCCCTGTAAAGACAGTATTTTTGAGAACATTAGTCTTGGTATACATAAGCTTCATTCTTCTTGACACCATTCTTTCTCTTCCAAATAAATCTATTTTAAGAGCAAACTAGGTATAAATTTGGAGACGGCAATGGCACCCCACTCCAGTACTCTTGCCTGGAAAATCCCATGGACA
>NW_011494835.1:1577399-1582444 GCF_000754665.1 Bison bison bison
CTGAGTCGGAAAAAGTATAACTAGAATCCACTCAAACTTGTAAATATAGCATAAACATTTTTATGTCTACTGATATTTAGGCAAGAGAATTAGGAACCTAATGAGATTCTATATATTTACTTAACAAGTAGAATATTCATACACTGAGTAATGAATAAGAGTCTAGACTCTGGTACAGACTGATTGGGTTTAAATCTTGGTTCTGATACTTAGTATCTAGTAATATAAATTTTTTCTGTGCCTTAGTTTTCTCATTCATAAAAAGAGATAATAATAATGACAATATTTACCATATAGGATGTTGTGAGAACTAACATCATCTATCACATTAGTAATCCTCTAAATAAATACTATTGTTATCTACTTGTAATTTATCCCCAAATTCCTTATGCATTGATACTGTCAAAAAACACCAAGTTTGATGGGCAAGTCTTCAAGTACACTTTATATTTCCAAACTTCTCAATAAAAATAAGAGATTTTGTGTTGAGTTGAAAAGATTTTCTCTATTAACCAACTATACTCCAATATAAAATAAAAAGATTTTTTAAAAACAGAAAAGATTGAAACCAAACATTGAAAAAAAAAAAATCTGTTTGTTATTTAAGGCTGAAAACCAGGGAGTCACAAAATTCCAGAGTATAAATGGGATATCTTAAGTTCACTAGAATATTAACTGCTTATATCGAATAGTTTAAAGCAATTTATAAGCATAAAAAAATGACAAACTTACTCTTCTTAAAGATTCAAGTTTAAATTTAAGCTCATTTGAATTCCCCACTACATCAAAACGTTCAACATTATGAGTATTAGAACCTAGCTTGTATTTTATACATAAAAATAACAAGGTGTTTTTTTTTTTTTTTTCATGCCATGTGGCAGGTGTGATCTTTGTTCCCCAACCAGGCACTGAACCCACACCCCCTGCACTGGAAGCAGGGAGTCTTTACTACTGGACAACCAGGGAAATCCCCAAAATAACAGTATTTGGTTGCAAATAGCTCATTGTTTTCTTTGAATAATATAGATTTAAAAAAAAAAAAGGAAAGAAAAGCCTGCCTCTACAGAGTTAAATAGCAGCTTATTACCTTAGATATTAAAGGTCAAAAAAGAAAGAAAAAACCGAGCTATTCAGTGCTCACTACGTTGTGAAACATCGAGACACATATCACTAAGTCCTAGAGGACAAAATCCTATGATTAAAATTAGCTGTTTTCTTATCCAGGCAAGAAGTGGGGAAAAACTATTTAAAAATAAGAAAGCCTACTACAACCTTAGCCATAAGGGAACTGTGGCATCTTCTCTCCATAGAATCAGGGAATCATCTGTTGCCATAGAATCATAATGCTTGCAGATAAGCTTGACCTCACAATTAACAAGGAGCCACAGCATGAAATGCTAACCTGTTAGAAACATCAGCAAACCTGAAATAAAATTACTGAATCCCCATAGTAACTAATATCTGTGCTCATCATGAACTGAATGGTATAAATCCTTGCTTTGCAAGCACTAGTCATAACAGAATTCAGTAGGCTAGCTAAAAAACTTGAAGATAAAAACAACATGTGCTAAGGAATTGTGTATACTAGAGATGTTTTAGTTGACTAGCTTCAGAATTTGTTCAGTTTCAAAGTCTGCTAAATTGTTGGTTAGAAAGATCAATTGGATAGTCAGCATTTATTCTTATTTCAAATCACAGGTGATAGAAAAGTTACAAACACATGTTCAGATAAACAAACAAACAAAAACAACCCCTCCAAAACCCCTGATGGAGCCTCTACTACAAAAGTTCAAGTTTGAGCTTTGTTTAAAGCAGACAAACATATAACAGAAGTGTAAAACAATAAAGGAATTGATAAAATAATTTTCAAATCTCATTGATTTTTCCAGATTTATTTCTGAAGTTAGACCTCTTAAAATATTGCCTTCAGGTATAACTCAAACATAATTTCCAGGACTTCTCTGGCAGTCCAGCAGTTAAAACTTCACCTTCCAATGCAGAGGGTACAGGTTCTATCCCTGATCAGGGAGCAAAGAGCTCACATGCCTCATGGCCAAAAAACCAAAACATAAAGCAGAAGTAATATTATAACAAATTCAATAAACACTATGAAATTGGTCCACATTAAAAAAATCTTAAAGAAAACACAATGTGGAATAATGAGATATGCTTAAGGCTATCCTTTCAGCAGTAAGGACCTAACAAAAGCAGAAGAGATTAAGAAGAGGTGGCAAGAATACACAGAACTATACAAAAAGAGGTTTTAATGACCCAGATAACCACAATGGTGTGGTCACTCATCTAGAACCAGACATCCTGGAATATGAAGTCAAGTGGACCTTAGGATGCAATACTACCAACAAAGCTAGTGGAGGTCATGGAATAGGTGAGCTATTTCAAATCCTAAAAGATGATGCTGTTAAACTGCTGCACTCAACATGTTAGCAAATTTGGAAAACTCAGAAGTGGTCATAGGACTGGAAAAGGTCCATTTTCATTCCAATCCCCAAGAAGGGCAATGACAAAGAATGTTCACACTGCCATACAATTGTGCTCATTTCACATGCTAGTAAGTTATGCCTAAAATCCTTCAAGTTAAGCTTTAGCAGTATGTGATCTGAGAACTTACAGATATTCAAGCTGGATTTTAAAAAGGCAGAAGAACCAGAGATCAAATTGCCAACATTCACTGGATCATAGAGAAAGAAAGGGAATTCCAGAAAAATACCTACTTCAGCTTCACTGACTATGTTAAAGCCTTTGACTGTGTGAACCACAATAAACTGGAAAATTCTTAAAGAGATGGGAATACCAAATCACCTTATCTGCCTCCTGAGGAACCTCTATGCAGGTCAAGAAGCAACAGTTAGAACCAGACATGGAAACAACAGACTGATTCAAAATTGGGAAAGAAGTATATCAAGGCTGTATATTGTCACCCTGCTTATTTAACTTATATGCAGAGTACTCTGCATATAGTGCCAGGCTGGATGACTCACAAGCTGGAATCAAGATTGCCAAGAGAAATATCAACAACCTCAGATATGCAGATGATATCGCTCTAATGGCAGAAAGCAAAGAGGAACTAAAGAGCCTCTTGACGAGGGTGAAAGAGGACAGTGACAAAGCTGGCTTAAAGCTCAACATTCAAAAAAAAAGATCGTGGCATTGGGTCCCATCCCTTCATAGTAAATAGAAGGGGAAAAAGAGAAAGCAATGACAGATTTTATTTTTGTGGGTTCCAAAGTCACTGCAGATGGTGACTGCGGCCATGAAATTAAAAGACACTTGGACAGAAAGCTGTGACAAACCTAAACAGCATATTAAAAAGCAGAGACATAACTTGGCTGACAAAGGTCCATATAGTCAAAGCTAGCATTTTTTCCAGTTGTCATGTATGAATTTGAGAGTTGGACCCATAACAAAGACTGAGAGCTGAAGAATTGATACTTTTGAACTGTGGTGCTTGAAAAGACTCTTGAGAGTCGCTTGGACTGCAAGGAGATCAAACCAGTCAATCCTAAGGAAAATCAACCCTGAATATTCATTGAAAGGACTGAGGCTAAAGTTGAAACTCCAATACTTAGGCCACCTGATGTGAAGAGCTGACTCACTGGAAAAGACCCTGATGCTGGGAAACACTGAAGGCAAGGGAGAAGGGGGTGGCAGAGCATGACATGGTTAGATAGCATCACTGTCTCAAAGGACGTAAATCTGAGCAAACTCCAGGAGATAGTGAAGGACAGGGAAGCCTGGTGTGCTGCAGTCCGTGGGAGTTGCAAAGAGTGTAACACGACTTAGAAACTGAACAACTACAAATACTACTCACCAGGGAGTTAAAAAAAAGTCACATAGCTTGATGTTTGATTTACTCAATATGACAGCAAATTACTCGGTGGTATTTATAACAAAGATTTTATTCCACATTATTTAAATGACCATGGTTAAAGTTTAAATTGTCATACTACTAGTTGTTGCCTGCTTTTGCATGTTCCCTTTTAAACACTGTTTCTAGATAAGCTTAGGAAAAAAGTACTCGATCTCCTCTAGCAATACTTTTGCCAAGATGTATTATTGTGTTGGCACTTTCTTGATATCCAAGATAGGATCATGACATTAAGAATGAAGAAAAAAAACCAAGTCACCTAATCCTAAACCAAAGTGAAACACAGCTTTGATGATGCAATAGAAGCAAATGGCCCCAAATGAAGCAAGTTCATTGGAGCAACAGTTTGCTAATATTCACAGACAACTGCTTTCTCCAAAGAGGTAGGGCTGGGAGAGAAAACTAAGTTTCAAAAAAAAAAAAAAAGTTCAAGACGATCCAAGAAATCTACACAAACTTGATTGAGTACATTAAGTCACTCAATCGTGTCCGACTCTTTGTGACCCCATGCACTGTAGCCCACCAGGCTCCTTCATCCATGGGATTTTCCAGGCAAGAATAATGGAGTGGGTTGCCATTTCCTTCTCTAGGAGATCTTCCAGACCAAGGAGTTGAACCCAGGTCTCCCGCATTGTAGGCAGACGCTTTACCGTCTGAGCCATCAGCGAAGTCCACACACAAACCTAGCAGCACATGGCAAACGACCCCTTAGATTGCTGCAGCTGGAAGCTGCTCCATTCCACTGTCAGAGAAAGCCACGGCCACTGATCTTGGAAAAACTGGGAAGGGGACGGGAGCCTTCCCACCCTTGCCCGCATGGTGCATCCTGTTTCCCCCTATGCTAAGAGGCGGTTTTTCGGGGTCACGGGGACTGCGCCCTCCTTACCTGGTCGCAGAGGCGCGGCCAGGCAGGGAGGGTGCGTGAGTGGGTAGGCGACAGGGGCCGCCAGCGCATTCCAGCCCCGCCCGAGCCGAGTTTCCCGAGGCCACTTCAGGGAGTCTTCGTCTGCTGACCACTCGCTGCCAACGAGGCCACGAGAGAAAGAACGCAGAGCGCTTCAAGGAAGCAGCGGCGGCGACCGTCATTCATAATCCGGCGGACCGGAAAGAGAGGGTCACGTCACTTCCTACCGTCGCACAGTCAAAACGTTCCCCAGCC